>NW_022639524.1:760846-773086 GCF_010583005.1 Odontomachus brunneus
TCTCTCTCTCTCTCTCTCTCTCTCTCTCTCTCTCTCTCTCTCCTCTCCTCTCTCCCCCTTCTTCTCTCTCTCTCACTCACTTCTCTGCATGCCACGTTGGTAAAATTAGCCATGTTTTCGTTAGCGCTTACATTTATGCAGGATTGATTTTCAACAGTGGACGCGCTTTCCCAGAAAGCACGCCGGGAAAATAAGGAATTTGTGGCGTGGGGAAAGCTATTTCGGATGCGTAGGTGCGAATTTGTCTAACTCTCGATCGTTCTCGATTCCGCAGAGCAATTGTTGGACGCTAGTCTGGACGCGAGTTTCGGCGAGAATTGCAACGCGAACGAACCGCCGAAAGCGCACGAGAATGGCACCGACATCCTCCAGGAGGGCACCTTCAGTCCGTTCAGCGGTAGCCTCGAGGACCTCGTCAACACCTTCGACGAGAAGATCACGTCCTGCTTCCGCGATTACGGCACCGACGTCGAGTCGTTGGCACCGGTGCAGGTGCGAACGCAAGAGGAGATCATGAACGAGTGCCAGTGAGTGCCAATTCCTGTATCTTCTTTCTATCTTTCACCTTATTTCACTTCCACTTTCTTGACGGGAGAACACTCCTTTCGGTCTTACAAAGAAAGAAAGAAAGAAAATGTTTTATCAGCCTATATTGAAAAAAGAAAACAAATAGCTATCAAGTCACAAATAAAATATTTCATTTTTTATACTTATACAATTTTTTATAATTCCACGTAAGTAGGAATAACTCAATGAATTTGGAGAAATCGTAGGAAAATGTTCCTTCTCTCTTATAATTTAAAATAATGTTTGGTCACTTCAGATCTAGTTTGTTAAAATTAAAGCAAAGGTACCGATTCTTGGACACATACCTAATAACGTATTCTTATTACGTATTTGGTTTTTAAATACGAATATTTCAACTTTTAACATAGAATACATTTGCATATTTAATACTTGTACATATGTTTTATGTTGAAAATTTAAATATTTTCATCTAAATATTATATTTAAAGACTAAAACAAAAAAAGCTAGATACATGTCCGAGATTAGGTTCATGTCCGAGCACACTTAACTTAATTGGACTAATCGTGTTGAATGTGTCAACGCGATATTCCCCAACTATGCAATTGAGTCATCGCGTCTGATGTGTCTCCTAATATCTCTCGCACGTTTCACGCATGTATATATCAAGTCAAACAAGCGTCTATTAACAGAAATTAATATTATCAGTTCCAATAAGTTCGCCATGACGTCGGTCGATCGTCGAGAAATATATTCGTGTGCCCAGTACTTATCTGATTGCCGCAATTACCCCGCAATTATTAATCCCGCTGCGAAGTGGCAGCCTTGCTATATGGTTTTCGGCTCGCGCGCAACTACAACGACGTGTACCGGTTACCATCGCGCGGCGCATACCGGTTTCCCCGCGTATCGAAAGATAAATCACTATGCGTTCTGGCGACGGGCACGCTCGGCCTGAAGATTGCCGGGTAACCGCGAAGCTGCACAAAATCGCGGTTTACGGTTTTGCCGATCCCGGGGCTCTCGGCCGCTCCACGGAGCCCGCCCGAAACTGGTAATTGCTCCCTCGCGGAAATAATCACTTATCGCATTTGTGCCGTTATACACCCGGCCCGTCGTAACCCGCGTAATATGTAATCCGCGCACAATAACGGGCAGCAGAGTTCAGAAGTGCTTTTCGAAATTTGCGGTCTACGAGTAATCTATCGCGTTTCGATTACTGACCCGACGTTTCTCTCTCTCCCTCCCTCTCTCTCTCTCTCTCGCTCTCGTTCTCTCGTTCTCTCTCTTTCTCTCCCGCACCTCTCTTCCGCCGACGCCCGTCAGCGGTTTCACCTACTGCTCCGTTTAGTGCAGCGTCGAGGAGCGCGCGATGCAACCTGATTAAGGTTTCGAGCTATGCTAGAGCTATGTTGGCGACCACTACGAGCGAGCAATCGCAGGGCTCTCTCGTTACCAGCTCAAATCGAAGAATTTTCGGAACCGGCTCACTGAGAAGAGAAACTCGCGCGTTCGTGCCGCGTGAATTCGTTGCGCGCAGTCGAGAATCTTATCACGCACTTGACCATCGTGTCCAATCTCGCGGTCAAATTCCTCTTAATAACGCTTAATGACCGAGTCCTTTCGCGCACGAATTGCTCTTAATAATGCTTGAGAAGCGTGTCTTCTCGTCTATACACAGCTAATTGCATGATTCGACCGTTTCATGCTCGTAGAATAGAATAGACGTTAGCATCGACGGGGACTGTTGGAGCGAGTCGAGACCGGCGTCACCGATCTGTCTCTCGCGTGTCGGAGCGATATTTAAGCAAGGAGCAGAGTAATAACAAAAATGGAGTTTCTTCTTTTGTACACGCAAGCGACTCGATGGCAGCGATCGCGGTATCGATTCTCCGGGTGAAGAAGTGTGTCGGCACAGCCTAGGTGCCTCTCTCTCTATACGCGATGTTTACGGCACGCTTTGCAGCTTTCTCCTCGAAGCGGCCACAGCGTCGCTGCTCGGCGCTGCGGGAGGAACGAAAAGTGCGTCTTAATTGCAGGATCCGTGCGTTGACGCTTTGTTTTGTACGGCCCAATTGTCATCGAGGTCAATTGGTGTCGATTGATGACAGATCCTTCGTTCCTGCATCATTTTGCATCCGCGAAATATTAGTCGCCTGCAAGACGCACGAGATGTTAGCACAAACGAGTCACGAACGAGTTACGGATTTCGAGAAAAGGAAAGGAAACCGGATTAGAAAAGTATCAAATGTTTAGAGAACGGCTGTCTTTCGTTTTAATTTTTTTTTTATTTTATGATATTTTAGGACTTCAGATTCAGATCCGTATTAATAGTTGTTACTTGAAACTTGCCTTAGATAAGGTACTCAAATTTGAACTTAGGTCCGTATTGATAGTTATTATATTTGAAATCATGATTATAGATTATAGATATGAAGATCGCATAGATCATGTAATTTAAATATAAAACTTATATAGTTCTAAATCTGAGTATCTTGCATGAGACAATTTTCAGGTGACAACTGTTAATATTTAATGTTAGACGTGAATTTTTCAGCTGAATCACGATTATAAATGCAATGTCACATATATTATGTGATTCGAATAAAAATCAAATCCAGCTCTAAATTCTGATTTTAGTATCATGGAGACAAGTTTCAAGCGACGACTATTAATATATGGGTCTTAGTGTCGCGAAATGTAAAAAAGAACTAAGCACATTCATTTTTTTAGAATTTTAGTAACGATTCTTCTAGGTTATAACTTAATCTTCTATTTTATATATTAACATTAATGTGATGTAATCCGACAACAGCTTGTACTTAATCCCGGCCTTCTTCTACATTTCCGGCTGTCCTTTCTTCTTTATTCTTCGGCTGTGCCGTGGCATGCACGGAGCTCACGTATCTCCTAACAAGGCACGACGAGATCTTCCACAGCAACCTTGCCACGGTCATTTCTTTCGCGTGAAATCTGCTGACGCACGTATAAGCATGGTTCACGTAAGCTGAACGCATGAAACATAACATTTATGCAGCGGCGATCTCCAGGCGATTAGCGACACTCAGAGAGACAGAAGTCGAAGATCTTCGGCGCGAAGGAGATCCCAATACAAAAGGCACGTGTCTCGCGGCTCCGGAACAATTTTACGGATTTTTGACGATTGACGATCAAAAGGGTTGAGAAGGTTCACACGCCACGGACAACCGTGACAAATATTTTCGTCGCAGGGTGTAAATGACAGTCGCAACGCGTTCACGAGGCAAGGTTGCGCGCGTCCTAATGAGCGTGAGCGAGCAGGTGAAACTCAACGAAGCGCGAAATTGTCTCATCTTCTGCGCGCAGCCACGCACAGAGCCGTTAAATTCATATCGGGGCCCCACCGTCCGCCGCTATGCAGACACACTACGCGGTTTTCGATCGGTTCGTTGATTTTCTCCGCACCCTTCGAAGGTGCGCGTTGTCCCTGTTGCTGCGAGCCGTTTCGCTGGACTTTTCAGAGCTGATAAGGACAAGTCATCAGTGTTGCGCCGTAGATTTCAAAATTACGCGAATTGCTTACCTATTATCTACGTGATCAATACACGGCCCTTTTTTATGTAGAATTGTAAATTATACACAAAAAAGATGTATTTAAATTATGAAGCAGTTACCGTTATCTGCCCGGATATTAATTATAAGTGCACTGTTTAAATAAAAAGATAAATTGCATGAAGTTTTTATTTCATTATGTGACAGATTTGACTCTGAAAAAATAAAGAATGTAACCTCAGAGAATTCTGTGAAGTCTAACTTGTTTAAGAAACAACGTTTATAAATTTATCAGGATTCTAAAAGTTAGATAAAAATGTAAACTTTCCTTAGTTAATTTTAAAGCAATTAAGTTAATTTTAGTTAATTTTTTAGCAAGCTATACGTTCTTTAAACGACATTCATAGATTGTTCATTGTTTACATACATAAGTACGTGAATAAACTATGACACTTTATAGATCCAGCTCGATTTCCCAAAATAATTACGTGTTCTATTAAGAAGTATAATATTACAAACATGTGATTTTAAGTAGGAAAACCCAAAGTTTTTTCATTGTTTTTTTCTGATCTTCAGTTTATGTTAGGATGGAATAAAAACGTGTTGATTCTTCAAATAATTTTATTATTCATCAAAAATATTCAAAATGGTTTAAAAATATTATATTCTTTGATATTTTATCTTATTAAAACGATAGTTAGCATATAAATAAAATTCCTTGTTTGATACGATAAAAGTATACTGACACTACCAATTGAAAGAAAGCGCGAGTTCTCATAGTTTTTGTTTCCTAGACCGAGACCCCACACTTGAGACAAAAATGGAATTCCCTATTGATATCGTAAAGAGATAACCAATTTTTAGACAAACTCCGGAATTCTAATCAGGATAGAATCTATGATAATGTTGGGAGAATCTTTGGAATTTTCTGTGCGAGTTAAGGCTCCTAATCTCTCGCATGTCTATTTTTTTTTTTTTTAATAACGTCAGAAGCGAGAAAATGCATGCTAAAAATTTTTGCGAAATACGTTGAAATAAAAATATATATCCATAAAGTAACAATCGATTAGACAAATTTGTAAGATATTCTGTGCACTCCCCTTTTGCTCTAACAATAATCAATAATTTATTGTAAATTAACGTACATTGTAATTAACGTAAATTGTATTGATACAATTCACAGAGTTGCTACAGACCTGGAAAACCGGGAAAAGTCATGGAATTTAAATTTGTCATGGTAAACTAGGATATGTCAGGGAAAAATATGAGATAACCTGAAATTTTGGCCTTTCCTTAAAATTCTTTAAAATTAAGGTAATCCTGCCTGGGTTATAAGAGAAGAATATATGATCTCTAGACACTTACTAAATCTAGGGGATCACTATTTTATTAATATCAAGTTTTTTTTATTTTAACGTTAAAAATTTATAGATATAATATAGGAATTCAAATGTTATTTAAAAAATAAATAAAATTTTCTTAATTTATATTGAATATGTATACATCTATGCTACTCCATGCATCATAATGTGTGTGTGTTAACAAAATAATTAAAATTTATATTTTACTCAGCGTTTTCTTTCAATCATTCTTTTCCATCTCATAACTACATTCTTTTTTCCAATACTCATCATTTTTATTAGCCTAAATGTGCATTTCCAGGAATATATGTTAGGAATATTATGTTACTACACTAAATTTGTATTGCTTTTAATAATATAAGTTACTTTTTCTGTAATCCCTGTTCCTAAACGTTAAAATTGAAGATTCTATGTTGGTCATGGAAAATTCTCCATTGTCGTCTGGAAAACATGAAAAAATCAAGGAATTTCAAAATTGATTTTCTGTAGCAACCCTGATTCATCTTCTTAACCTATTTCTTTGCATTCAGGTTAATTTACAATAAATTATTGTAATTTGATTATTAGAGCAAAAGAGAAATGCACGGAATATCTTACAAATTTGTTTAATCGATTGCGAGTGTTACTTTATGGATATATATTTTTATTTCAACAAGAATTTTTAGCATGCATTTTCTCATTTCTGACGTCATTAAAAAGAGATAGACAACGCGAGAGGCTAGGAGCCTTAATTTACGCATAAACATCCTGGTCTTGGTTTTCACGTAGTGTAAGTTTTATCGACGCAATAACAGATCGCGTGATATTGTCTACGTTTGTCTGTTCATTTCGAAAAAGTGGTGGAAATCACTCAGCATGTATACTGCCTGAGACTTGATCGGTTCTTTCTTTTCCACCGAAAAGAGCGTTTCCTGCGAGTCGCGGCCCCTGCGATTCAAATGTGCCATCGATCGGCGGCGATGTGCGCGTGGTATTATTAAAGCGCACTCGGGGCGAGGGGGATGGCGGGTAGTATCCAAATGGAACGTCCTCTATTCCGGACTAATAAGGCCATCGACCCGCGATTGCGACAAAGCCGCCGTGGCGATGCGAATGCACGCGTTTGCAAAGCGCGCCTGCATTCCGCGGCAGCATCATGTGTGCATTATGCCGGCCCGTCGTCGCGATTCAACGCGCTTAAACGCAATTTCCACGTAATTTTGCAACTGTACTTTCTAACGTGAGGCTAAGCAACGTATTCAGGTAGCGTTGGTCGCCCCGGAAGCACTTCTTCGAGCCGAAAGTCAGCACGTCCATCTGCGATTTCGCTCTCGGGTGTCTGAACATCATGCGGAGAAATGATCGAATAAGTGATCGAATTCGACCTTGCAAATCATTCTTAGTCAGGATGCCTGGGATAACCTCGGAAGAAGCGTGAAAGAGAGAGAGCGAAGAAGAGTTAAGCCATTTGTCATGTTAAATTCTGAGATGCATTTGGCGACGGCTAGTCCTCTTATATGGTGTTTTGATGCCGTATGGCATGAAAATTTAATCTCTGTTTTGCTCCTACCTTCGTATCGAGCTACACCACCCTCCGAATAGCGGACAAACGTCAATATCGGCGCGCACGCGCCTCAGACAGCGACAACCACCTACGGTGCCCTCCTCAGGGGCGAATTTGTAGGGAAGCTATATGCGGAAGAAGCTGTATATTTATTTTAAATAAATATACAGAAGCAATATCGCGACACGTTCCACCATTAGGCCAAAAGTCGGTGATTTTTTATTTCTCAAATTTATTAAGAAACAAAATTTCTTGCGATCCCTTTTTATTTATCCATTCATCCACGAGAAAATTTGGTTTCCTGATAGAAAGAGGAATTCTCGCGAAAATTCGTACATTTCGTACACGTCGAGTTCTGCGAAACGCCCTCGATGCGGACAATGTGCGCGCTAGAGATGAAGGCACTTCGCACTAATCAGAAACTCAAGTGGACTGAGTTGACCTCGATTTGTTAACCCACGACATCAAACGGTCGATCAATGCGTCGGCTCTTTCTAATACTCGTCACGATGTTTTTCTATTTCCGCAAATGCAGTCACGTTTGCAATATTCAGGTAGGTCAAGGAAATCGGCTTCGACTGCATAGTTTTCAGTCACATTATCTAGTCCAGATGCACGGAGGGAATACTATTTCTTTTTTTTTTTTTTTTATATATATAAATTCAGTTCAATTTTACTGTATATTTTTAGTAGTCTAGGAGAGTGGACTGTCAGTAAGGTCCAATCTTGCTGAGTGGAGTATGGTAAATTTCACCAGAAATCTACACGGAGAAAAATAATTTTGTTCTTTTAGCAAAATCGTCATTGCTACTGTATATTCGTAGTAACATCAAAAAAATTTATTTGGTTATTGACATAACTAATTTTACAAATTATTCGTTATCAGAGCAGAAGTAATTTCGTTGCCAGGATAGAAAAAATTTGTTGAGTGTATTTGTCCTAAGAATCACGGTAATTTATTGTTGATGCAAAATAATGTATCCTTAGCAAATTTATTTGCTATCGGAGCAAAACTGCAACTGCTTACATAAATCCATCATGGTTCTTATAGCAAAATAATTTGTTGATTCAGCAAATTATATAGCAAATAGTGATTAGTACTCTTAGCAAATCTTTTTTCTATCCATATGATAACGAAAAGATTTTGCTAGACCAACAGAAAATTTGCTGGGCCAGAAAATTATTTTTCTTCGTGTAGCAGATTTCGCTAGAAACGTAGCAAGCGTTTTAATAGCACATTTCAGTTCCTAAAATGTAAGTGGCACATACAAAATAAAATGATAGTGTGAGTTCTGCCGCAAAATGTCGATCCTTGGTCACAAAATCCTACAGTACTTTTTACCACAAAATTCTCTGTCCGTGTACTACGCTGTTCGGATTCCGCGTCAAAGATATGCACGACGTGAAATCGCTTCTTATTTAGGACGAAGACTCGTGAGAAATTCATCGGTCGTCGATTTATCGATCGCGAGTAGAGAATTAGAACGGAGTCGCGCGAGGGAAAATTCGTAAAAGCGGCTAATTAGAGATTGTTACGTCGGCCCGCCCAGAACGTTACGCCGCAGATTCGAGAGTTTTGCGCGACTCCCACGGTACATTGTTCGCAAATTCGCGACGCGAGAGATGCCCTCGTTCGGGCTCCTCTCCAGGCGTTCCCGTGAAAAATCGCACTTCCTCCCGAGCACGCCACCGCGCCGTTGGCCGGCGTTTTATTTGCTCAGGATTAAACGGCTTATCTATGCAGCGCGTACATGTACGCTCGTAACACAGGAAACGCCCACAGCTTCAATGATTCATGCGGCGTCCCAGAAAACACGAAGTCTCCGTGGATCGTCTCCCTCTCGCTCTCTTTGTCTGTGTCCTCATCGGCTGTGTACGGAATGTGTCCTAAATGTGTCCCAAATACCGCGCGTGTGTCTCCACGACGCGCTTGCAAACGGCGGCCCGAAATCGCGGGACGCGCTATACGTCGCAATTTAATAATACCGCCACATTATATCATTCCCCCGAGAACATCTGCACTTATTGATCGCGCATTAAGCGTCACGCTCTTGCAATACCACGTAAAACCATGTCCTTCGTGCTAAAATTATCTGACATCTCTATCACTCCCCGGTTAATAAGCCTTTAAAGGGCCGACAAATGTTACGACATCTACATGTATGCACATTGTCACACATACATTTTTGCCGGGAAAAGGAACAGGGAAAGGCCGTCATGATCCTACGAACGGTGTTGAATCACTCATTAATAGCGTAAGAGAAAGAACGCGGATGATACAAGAAAGCAACGTCGTAGATTTCAAGATAAGGTCTATGTGAATTTTTTGCATATTTTCTTACGTAACGTAACGTAACACGATCATTTTTCATGTAGCCAATGTAAATTATGTAGAATATTGCAAATTATATCAAAATATACGAAAAAGAGTAATTAAATTATAAGACAATTACTAAATCTATTTTGGATATTAATTATAAATGTGACGTTTAAAGGAGATAACAATTGGCATGAAATTCTTATTTCATTATGTGACTAGTAGATTTAATTATGTATAGATAAGAATGTAACCAGAGAATTCTATGGGCTCTCTAAGAGTAGAGTCTATTGCTTAGAGAGCCAACGTTTATAAATTTACCATTATCATATATATTATTATATATTTATCATTCTAAAGATTGAATAAAAATGTAAACTTTTCTCAATTAATTTTTCAACAAGCTACACGTTCTTTGAACAACATATATAGATTACTCATTGTCTACACATGACGTCTCATACATAGTTTACATTGTCTACATGTAGATACAGAGTACCATAATTTGCGTAAACGTCCAACCTTGTCAGAATGTAAATCATGACATAAGAATTGAGACGAGTTGGTTTCCTTGACAGACGGAAATGAGTCACGTGAAGATACGCGTCTGTTTACGCGTGCATATTCTCAAGAAAAACGATGTGCCGTGTAAGCGACTAATATAGATGAAAACAAAACGTGTAACTCTCAGTAGGCGTCTTGAGCTTATATTAATAGTCGTTACTTGAACTAACTTGTTCCACATGAGATATTCAAATCTGAATTTAGAGTTGGATTTCGAGTCTTTTATTTGAATCATATGAAATATATGATGTAATATTTGTAATCACGATTAAGTTGAAAAACTTACATCTGATTCTAAGTTCAAATCTGAGTATCTCATCTGAGACGAGTTTCAAATAACTTGCTAGAAGGTCTAAGATCCTCGTATGAATAGTCGTCACTAAAAATTTGTATCACAGATATTCAGATTGTAATTTAGAGCTGAATCTGAATTTTTTAGTTGAATCGTATGATATACGTGACACTATATTTGTAATCATGATTTAACTGAAAAGTTTACTTTTCATCCTAAATTTAAATCTAAGCATCTCACCTGAGGAAAATTTCAAGTAACGATAATTAATACAGGCTTTAGAATGTTTTAAATATCAGCGCGTTACTGCGAAGTACGTCCCCAGACAACGTAATATCTAAAATCGGAACATATGACGTCTTAAAGATCATCTTTAAGACGATTTACGTATAAATGTCTTAAAGATTATCTTTAAGACGTCTTATGTCCCGATTTTAGACATTATGTTGTCTAGATCTCTGCATTTCGCGAGAGAAAAAGCTAGTATCACTGATATCTGATATGAAATTTCCTTGCAGGATGTGGTGGACCATTACCGGGACTTTCGGGAATATATTGCCCATCGACTGGAGCAAATCCTACGCGAGGAAGATGCATATGCCTGCTTTAAATTTGAACGAAGCGCCCGCTTCGACGGAGAGGTGAATATACGGTTTCGATATCGCTCGCACGCGTTCGATTACTTTCGTCAAAGATTTACTTTGCAGCGCGGTCGAGAATATTGCTACGCAGAAATAAGTTCATCCGCAATATCAAGAAGAAATATTAATTGTATACACATAGCTCCAGATCGCTCTCGACATGAAATTATTATAATTCACAAAAAATGTTTGTAACGATCGCTCTCTCTCAAGTTTCCTTTACTTCTAATGAATTGATCGCATGTTCTTTGCATAACACGTCCGTTTTGGACGTTGAGCAGCGTTAGCGTGCTTAAATTCAATTTAGCTTTTGTTCTGTTCGCTGTAGACCCGAGCTAGAGGATTTAAGTAGCGAAGATGAGGCAGTTGCAACAGATTTGGACATGCATGCTTTAATCTTATCCAGCAGTACCGATACTCATAGCCCAGAGGAACCGCTGAAGACCGCCGAGGAGGTTCTACGTGAGATAGATGACATAATGCAGGTAATCATGATAAATTATCCTTGTCGGCGCGTTAACGATTTAACAAGCGACTTATGATCTTGCGTCTTTCTATCGTCGCAGGAGAGTCCATCGATGGAGAGATCGCCGGATTCAGATGGTTCTTTATTGGACAGCGACGAGGCGTTGGAAAGAAGCAGAGAAGTGCTCGGATCACCACTCCAAGAGAAAAGTATGCTTTAAAATTCGAGTCTTCGATCTACTCGACGGAGTCTATGAGTCCATATTGTAGAAAACAAAAACGAAAATCAGATCATTAAACGTTCGACGTGTTTTCAGAATTAAAGCAACTCACCTCCAGTCAGTTGACAGAACTCCTCGGGGAAATGGAGAACTTGGTTGGAGCATTGAGCGAAACTCTGATCGCCGAGCTAGCGCTTAGAGATGAATTGGAGTACGAGAAGGAACTGAAGAATCAGTTTATCTCTTTACTGTTGGCTGTGCAAAACCGACGTAGGCAGCATCACGTCACAAAGAAGAGGAATCAAATGCAGAATGGTACTAGTCCGTTGCCACAGCATAGGTCTTTGCAGGAGCCGAAGGTAAAGTAACACCGATGTGACGAATTGCGCGTTTACGTGATACATTTTAAGCGATATCAACCAATGAAAATTGCTCTACAAGTTAAAAACAAAGAAGAGACGATAGAATTTTTATCTTGCAGTACCTGACAACTGTTATCCCATATCACACGGACAGCGGTCCGCCAAACAATCAAGCCTTGCAAGTACTTATCAAAAGTAAGTATTAGTCAACATAAACTACCGTTGTGTACATATGTGTGCTTAAGGCTCCTGGGGAATCGCATCATCCATCTCTTTTTAATGACGTCAGAAGCGAGAAAACGCATGCTAAAAATTCCTGCAAAATACGTCGAGATAAACAGATATATCCACAAAACGACATTTGCGATCGATTAAGTACACCTCTAAAATACTCCGTACACTTTCCTTTTGTTCTAA
>NW_022639524.1:779570-800913 GCF_010583005.1 Odontomachus brunneus
TTAGAACAAAAGGAAAGTGTACGGAGTATTTTAGAGGTGTACTTAATCGATCGCAAATGTCGTTTTGTGGATATATCTGTTTATCTCGACGTATTTTGCAGGAATTTTTAGCATGCGTTTTCTCGCTTCTGACGTCATTAAAAAGAGATGGATGATGCGACTCCCCAGGAGCCTTAAACGTACATACTTTTATTAATAATGACTTTATTTGTAGTACTAAAAGCCATTAGCGAGGATAGCCCAACTGTACCCACTTTGCTGACGGATTATATACTCAAAGGTAATGAGATCCGCGAACCAGTGCTGGAATTCTGTAACTCGTTATTGGAGTTAACGATAGTTTCGTTATCGTTGCGCAGCTTTTGTATACTGTAAAAAAGCTGCACAACGATAACGAAACTGTCGTTAACTTCAATAACGAGTTACAGAATCCAGCACAGATTTTCAAATCAGATTTATACTTTATTATTCGTTTACTTTAAGAATATGAACTTGCACCTTGGAACTTTTTTAGACATGTCGAATGTTTATATGTCAAACTTACTTTCTAATCAAGTTAATCTTCAAACTAACAATCGAATGCTATTCAAAGTTCGACAATCTTTCGATTTAAAAATGTAAAATTACCAACATCGCTAATTCTTGGTTAATATCTTTTGAGAAACGCTAACTAGTGTATTATCACGATTTCAGTGTTATGTCCGACTTAGGGCAAGATGCGTTAAAAAACAAGAAAAGAAAAGAAAAAGCAAAAACAGAATCAACGTCAGCGGATGCAATGTGCTCTCTTCTTCTTGCCAGTACGCTTTCAGCAGTCATTGTGCCGCGTGTTACTACTACGTTAAGACAACTAGCTTATGAGTTGTACTTTCGATCACACTCGATCTGTATTGGCTGTAGAAGTAGATAAGGTCTCTGATATTCTATCTAGTCTTAATTTACATATTACCATGTGTATATTACTTGCTTAAGGTACGGTAAGTATATTTTTAATAATTCGCGCAACATATATGTTATTGACTCGCGCAAAATCGTCTGTCACTTCATACATTTTTCATATTTATATTGTACCATTGAGACTTGTCTAATATCGATTCAGTTTTATATATATATTTTTTTGTACATAAGAATCGTGCAGGAGAAAACGTTTCTTCGTGCATAGTTATCAACGATGGCAGCACAGAGCTCCTCTATTTAGAATCGTGCAAACCGCTACTTTTAGAGATCAGTTTCTACTTAAGAGATTCAGATTTAGTGTACATTGTTGTAACGCTAGTGTATTTAGAGATACTGCATTTATCGATATGTACACGATGCAGAGTGAAAATCTTGCAGTGTCAGTCAGTTAAATCACTTGCCGCCCCACCATACAATTAACATAATTGTTCTCACGCAATGCGCAAAGGTTCGGAACACTGTGTTTGTTAAAACGAGAAATAAATTGAACGACCTCACTACTCTCGAAAACTTGAACCAATAATTTATTAATTGCACCATCACTTGTATCCTTGTATTTCCTTGTTATTTCTTTTTTTGTACATAGCATGACGAAATGGATAAACGATCGTAATTAGTGAAGATAATTAATCAACATTGAGATTTATAGAGAAAAAAGGATATGGGAAATATTCTGTTTAACGAATCCGTCGACTAATTACTAACAATATTTTTGACAACACGGTACAGGACATTGTGGAGCTAAACAACTAGGTTGACAGCAAACATCTGGAACACGTTGGTACCATTTTGACGTCTAAAAGCAGATATAATGTGTATAATGGTATAACAATATAATGATATACTTTCTCTCTCACCTGAGAGAATGTACAATTGATATGTATCAATAGCGAGAACGTGTACGTACGCCTTGTTTAACATAACTGCGACCTGGTACAACGTAATCTAAGTCTGTTCCGATATTAGTCAGATTGGAGAGCTTTATAATCGTGGCGGTGGAGGAATAAGTAATTAGAGGCCTGTTTATAGGAAACGTCCATGCTGGCTTGCATTCCTCGGGGCTAGGCTTAACATGCCAAGCCTCGGGATCGTATCTGCAATCGTACTTGACGCACAATGGTTTAACGGACGGTTTGCGTCTGAAATTGATCAACGCGATTTCCTTATTCCTTACGATATTTTACATGGCAACACGGATTAACATGGCAGAATTCTTTAATGACAGAAAAAATGTAAACTGTTGATTTGATTTTATTTCATGTCACAGAGAATACGTATATAATGTAGTGAGTTTTTAACAGAAAAGTGAAATTAAAGCTTATTTCTCACAAATAATCCATTTTTGCGAAGAGACATTTTAAACGTTGTAATTCATGGCCGGCGGTACACGTTTTGTTAGAGAAACCCCAATTTCCGATCGCTTCCGCTACACCGGTGCCATTGCCTCTGGAAAACTCGAACGTACATGGCATCTGCGACGCTGTTGCCATTTTTTTTTTTTTTTTTTTTTGATAGATACTTGTTAATTTTACAAAAATATGTCACCCGTACAAATATCCGCTTTACATGGAAGAATTAGTAGATGAATGTTTTCTTTTTTGACATTTGAGCAGTGAAGTTCGCTAATATAACATCTGAACTCCTTCCTGGATACACCACAATTAAATAGTTGTTTTGTTTTCAATGGTTCTTATTGACCCTGACTTTTACTAAATTACCACGGAACGTTATAATCTTACTTAGAGTTATCATATTTATCACACATATATGTATATATATATATATATATATATAGAATCACTATATAAAAATTAAAAATTATCATATAGAAGTTATGATATATTAAAACTCAACTTTTGGATCCTCTTTCTTTCGAACACTTTTTACGAGGCCGTTTACAAAATCGTACACCTTATTACAAACCAAAAGAGTGGCGCATATTTATTTAGAATTGACATTTTGCCGAAATATTGCAAAACTTTTGCAAGCCACTTAACTTAGTAATCATCGAAGATACAGTTACAATCAATACAGAATGTACTTTTATTTTAATCTAACAATAACATACTACGGAAAAATTTCTGTATATATTTATATTTTCATATATAATAAATTTATATCTAAATGATCTCTAATAGTAAAATAGTCCATCTGTTTTGAGAGTGATTCAATATCTTATATCTAAAATATCGTGCGTTGACGTAGAATGTTACACCAGAAGTATATTTTTTTTGACCTTACATATATATTTGTATTATTCACAAATCGTCATTTCCGATTTCTAACACAGATTTCTGGTTCACAATATATTGATAGTAGTTGCACTGAAATTAATATATATATGCGCGATAAATAAGCGTAATACATCGACAGATATTGCACCTCGCGATCCGTTTAGAACGAATCAGAAATACTTACCATCGTTTATTGAATCTTTCCATCAATATAAGCTTTTATAGCAGTCTGACACTCGGCGGAACACCATTGCTGAGTCAACAAGTATGTTTCCGACTCAAGAGCGGCGTCTAATTTTTTTCGTAGGCTATGACGTAGTAGAGCCTTGGTTGCCTCCATAGACTGTGGGAGAAAAACGATTTTTACAAAAAAAAAAAAAGATTATTTTTTTCGCAACATTTTGATTTACTATGTGTTATAACACCTCTGCACACTGCACGAACAAAGCCGAAGATAACGTCATACATTTAGTGTCATAAATATTAATAAGTTTCGTAATTTACGTCATGTGGGTGCGCAATTGAGTCATGTGGGAGCAAACGTGGAATCGGGAATGTATCAGCAATTCTATTTGCGTTAATATCTATCCCTCGCTAGTGGCAGTCGAATCTAACGCGCTTAAAGTAAAGTTGCGAGTATGTTTATCAGAATTTGTTTGTTCATCTCCGCGATAAACGCGGTTGTCAGCGTGTATACGACAATCAGCAGTAAGGCTAACAATGTTACGTTCAAGTATATGAAAGGAGTTCGTATATACGAAATTATATCGCGTAACAATACTTAATAATTCTGGCAAGTGTGTGACAGTATGACGAAGGTCCGTTGAACTCGTTGAAACAGGTTCAGGGGGAGAGTGATTTACATCTTTGTGAATCTCACGAGGTATGCAACGTGGTCCACAACCGGTTTTGGATGTCCGGTTTGACGGAAAGACTGTGCCGTTGTACCGATGGAAGGGAATGTCCGTGGCAGTGGACGAAAACTCTGGACAGTTCATCCGCAATACTCAATAACAGATCGGTTCTGAAGGTACCGAAAGACTCTTTCGATCAAGGCAATTTCGAAAACGCTTGACACACTTCAACGTAGTCTTTGATATATCTCTAATGAGTCACGTTTCTTAACAGTTCTGTACACAGATAGTGGAGCTGGAAACGTGCGCGCACAAACAGGACGCGGTGATAGTGCACGGAGAAGGCAATACGAGCAACAGTTACATAATACCATATAACGCAACGGTGAATTGCAAGTGTCCGCAGACACATTACTGGAAGTTACAACAATATACGTATGAGCAATACGGTCTTGTTCAAGTGTTTAGGTGTGTCAAGGTATGTCCTGCGTATATCATGATGCACAGTGAAAAAATTGCAGTATTTTGTAGAGTACAATACTGAGATAGTAATGCAAATGTATGTACATATATATTGGATTTTTATGTTACGATTTAATGCAGAAGAGAAGGTGTGAGACTTTGGACTTTTGCGGCTACATTCGAGCTGACCTGTACTCGACATATTATAGATGCACATGCCCGGAGAAGCATTTGTGCATTTTCAAGGATAAGATAAAAGTAAACGTGCAGGAGTTACTTTACTCAGGCCCCGCTTACATGGCTTACTGCTACCGCTCGTAAAGGCATCAATACAAGATTCAATAAATCAAAACGAAACGCTGTTGAATGTGCCTGATAACTTATAACATATGTAATTATATGCGAAGTAATGCAAAGTAACATAAGGCTCCTGGCTCCTCGCCGACGATGACGTCAGAAGCGAGAAGATACATGCTAAATATTCGTGCAAGACACATAGAAATAAAAAGATGTATTCATAAAATGACACAATCAAATCAATCGAAGATATATAGAATAGTTCGAAAATTTTCTTTTCTTTTCTTCTAACAATAAATAAACTATAAAATGAACATGACAAAATCATGAAGAAACATAAGTTGAGAGGGTAGGTTGTGTTACGTTAATTTTACGGCAATTCATTGTTTGTTAGAGCAAACGGAAAACACACGTTCAGACTATTTTGCAAACGTGTCATTTTATGGGTATACGTTTTTACTCCAACATATTTTGCAAGAATTTTTATCGTATATTTTCTTGCCTCTGACGTCGTCAATCGAAAGATCCGTGGCGAGCAGCCAACAGCCATAAATACTGGCGAGAATGTATCCACGATAATAAATGCAAACTTGGGCGAATCCTTGTTAAAAAAAACTTACAATCAAAAGACATTTCTATACGTAACTCACCTGTGACGATTGCTCACCCATGGCCCGTAACGATGGTAATAATTCTACTTGAAAACGGTCAGGCCACAGAACTCGAGTAACAAGACCCGCTCGCAACGCCTCGCTAGCTGTCAGAGTTCTTCCACCCAAGAGAAGCTCGCTTGTCTGTCGAAACGGAAATGCTCGTTAATTCCCCGTGAATTCTCATTGAATGTACATTACAAGAATAAGACTTACTACTGGGCTGCCCAGGATATGAGAAAGAGTATAAACAGCGGCTCCTTCGGCGATTTGGCCTAACTTCGCGTAAGGAGTACAGAATGTCGCCTTATCACTGGCAATTACGAGATCGAAAAGAGGTAACATTGTCACACCGAGTCCAATTGCAGCCCCCTGCACGCCAGCTACTATAGGTTTATTAAATGTAGCTAAGCTTTTGATGAAGTCCCTGGAACGAGAAACAGCAGGTCCAATAAACTGCGATATCTAGTGATCGTGTTGGCACTGCCAAAATACATACTTGACAGCGGTCGCTAATTCTTGTGCGACAGACCGTCGTTCTTCTTTATTCGCACGTAATAACGTCGACAATTCGAGACCTTCGCAAAAACTAGTACCTGTAGAAGTCAGTAATACTACTCTGCATTTTTCGTCTCTATTTAGTATCAAGAGTGCCTCTTTGAACTCCTGCATCACCTAATAGTGTTAAAAATAATATGTATAAATATGTGTGGAAATATCTAAACGCGAGGGAATATCTTCCATGAAGCCGTAAAGTACAGACATGTAACGTTTACTATTATTTACCTCTCAATTTGATAATTATTTGAATTTGATAATTATCTAAATTACATTGAAACAAGTATAAAATATCTATATTATTAATTGAAAATAATTAATACTATTAATGCACATCTTAAAATGATAGTATATTTAGGTATAATAATTTATGTTTTTCTGAAATATTGAGAAAAGAGGATTGACTATGTTCTTACTTGCAACGTCAGAGCGTTTCTTACTCTCGTCGATGAGGATGGTGTAAGTATTAGTTGCACAAGATTACCGTGCCGTCGTACATTGATCTCCTTATTGCGGAATTGACCTGGTGCCTCGGTTTTGGTATTACCTAATTCCAACATTTTCACGACAGTTGTATTTACTGGAATATTTTATGGTACTCAGTATGTGTATTGCATTACCACACATATACACATACGTAACATACACACACGCGCGCACATACACACACATACACTCAACTGACTAATTGTAATCAGTTTAACAATCACACGTAATCACGAGTATTAATATCGGTCGTAAACGAATCTTGTGACATTTTACCTTTACCTTTGTTCTTTCGTGTGTTAGCATTATTCCCGGACCGACCAGCATTGACGATTGCAAGAGCGGTAGCCGCTTCAGCGAGACAAGCTGACAATTCGGCCTCCTCCTTGGAAGAGTCCAGAGAACTTTCGGCTTCACTTGGCTTGACGAAGCTCACTTTGCTCTTGACGGCTTTCTTGTTCTTCGCTGTTATCTTCCCAGTTGCTGCGCCATTTGATCTCGTCGTGACCTTGCTGGAAGTGACGCTATTCTCGAGCGCGGGGATATGTTCCTGTTGCTTGGCAGCTTTGTCGACCTTTTTGATTTCCGATTTCTTACTCGGACGCACAGCTGCAATAGCTTTCTCCTCTGCAATATTAGCGGTGGCGTTGGTCGTGGTTGTGGTGGTTGTAGTAGTGGACGTGGTGACACTAGCAGCGGCGATACTAGTGCTGGTAGCAGTGGTATCAGTCGCTTCAGACTTCTCCGCTTTCTTTTTGCTTTTTTTCACGTTAATCTTCTCGTCTTGTGAGTGCCGTCTTTTCGCGGATCTCAACGAGTGGATCGTGCTGTCGTCCAACTTGGCGGTCTCTGCAACAGACTTATCCGGTGTATCGACGCTGACTCTGGGGCTTCCGGATGCGCTCGAGAACGAACTCGACGAGTGCCTCCTAACGATGATAGATGCGTCAGCGGCGTTTCTGATTTTCGCCGGTAGGATAAACTCCGTGGGTGTTGTGGCATTCGGAGTCTTCTGCGACGCCACTTGTTCCACTTGTTTCTTGTCAGTCGTAGCGTCGCTCGGATGACCCGCCGTCCTCTTCGACCTCGGCGACACCTTTGTGACGCTGCCGGATGAAGTACGCAATCGCAGTACAGCGTTGCGTACCAATTTCTTCCGAATCTTTAGCTCGCGCTGCACCTTCTGTAGGTCCATTACTTTCGCCCGAGACTTCGTGATCGGAACCAGGCGTTTCTTGTCCGGTTGCTCCACGTCGTACAGAAGATTAACGACACCCTCGTCCTGAAGCAACCTATCAATCTCATTGATATTCTTCTTCTTGGGCTTCGCATCGCCGGGTGAGTTTTCGGCCGCTCGTTTCGGCTGCGTCTTCGGGATCACCTTGGTTGGAGACTTCTTTGGCGACGTGTTCAGTTTGGCTTTCAGCTTGACAGTCTTCTTGTTGGGCGATATTTTCTGGCGTAGCAATTTCTTCACCACCACTTTTCTTTTGGTGATCGGCTGCGAGCCCTTTTTGGTGAGACTTTGCTTCGGCCGTTTCAGGGGCGAGTTTTCGAGCTTGTTTAGAGTCGGCTCCGCCTTGTCCTCCAACTGCTTGTTCTCCACTTCTTCTTCGTGATTTTCAAGGTCGATCTCCGGTGTGGTGCTCGCCACAATAAGACTGTCATTCGTCGAGTCATCGTTGGATGCGACGTTAGTATCTTGCTTCTTGTTAATTGAGACTTTACCTTTGTATACCTTCTGCCGCTTGATCGTGGTTTGGTGTTCGTGCTCTCTCGCTTTCTCGGTGAGCTTGCGCTTCCTGCCCGCTCTTGACTCCTCGGTACGTGATGCTGGATTTATCTGTTCGACGTCCTGATCTTTCAAACTGCTGTTTTGCTCGCGAGATGGTGAATCCAAATCGATTCCAATATCTTCCACATCTGTGCACGCGTTCTGGTTTGGCAGATCGATATCGATGACCTTCTTTTGATCCTGTGAAACGACCGGATTCTTTGTGCCGGAGTCCCTAGAAGCTTTGCCTGGGGCTGGTTTGAACGTTTTCTTCTTTCGCGTTACGTTCTTCTTGGACGACGCTACGGGCAACTCGAGGAGTTGCTTCAACGCCATTTCTCGCTCGATTAACGGGTCGAGTTTTGGCGGACCAATAGAGTTATCGGATTGCTCTACGTTAGACGAAGTTTTACCCTCCTCGGTGAGTGTCGGAGGCTTTAAGATAGACCAGTCGGGATCGACATCGCCTTCCAAAATTGCTAACAACTCCTTGCTGTCGGAATTGCCGTCCTTGCTAGTTTCTGTTGCCGTATTGTTCCCGGTCGTTGCGCTCTTATCACAGTTCTCCGCCGTCAGTGGCGCGGGTGTGGAAGAAGGTAGAGATGCAGCAGGTTGCTGTGGCAGTGACGACATCGGATTCGCCGGTGACGGTATCGGATTGCCCGCCAATTTGCTGGATAATCTCTGGGTCAGTTTTTTCACGAAGAATATATCGGGCGTGCGTGGCGCGTCTACGACAACCTTCTGTTTCTCACGTAGACGCTCTTTCAACACCTCCGTCACCTCCGCCGGCGACGCTATTTGGCTTGTTAAGTGGCGGGTACGATTCTTATGAGTCGCTGTGTGCGGCGTCGCGTTAAATGTGCGTAAAGATCTGCCGATCGCCGGCACGGCTGGGTCTTTCTCATTTCGGTCTAACGACGTCGCATCCCGACTCACGACAGCCTTGCTCTTTTTTTGATTCTCCGTCTGTCCAGCCAATTTCTTCGTTGTATTTGTCTCAGTTGCGTTCGCGCTACGCACACTGTCCGCACCACGTTCTTTGTTGGCTTGAGGAGTCGCCTCCTCGGAAGCTGGGCGAGGGTTGGTTGCAGGTTGATCCGACTTCGGCTCATCCAAAAGACTCTTCAGTTCGATCTCCACGGAATCGTGCTCCTTCGAGGTCGACTGCGCGTCCTCATCTGTATTCTCGACACCCCAGTCGTCGAAAATGTCTTGAATAACGCTCCTCTTCTTCGTCGAGTCAGCTACAGGCGTGTCTGTCTCTTTAGTGTCGTTGGTTCCTTTGTTGGCGTACTCATGAACGTTTTCAACTCTCGGTGGATTTGTCGTTTCTGGACTGACATCTTTCGTGCTTATAATCTTCTTATCTGTGATGACAGCGGTAGTTTCCATATTCGCATTATCTTCTTTGCTAATTGAGTTGACCAGACCTTTGCTACTGTCCTTTTCTTTGATACTTTTTTTAGCCACTACTTCGCCGTCGGTTAGCTTCGTAGTTCCTATATCGCACTTATTGCTCTTCGCGTGGTTCTCGCTATTCCGCTGTTGCTCCGGACTATGCATACCTTTCGTCGCGATCACCTCTATTATAGTACCACCGCTCTCTTGGCTATAGTTGATTAGATTGGTGGCCTCGTTGGTATCGTGACCGGATCCCGCCACAGGCTTCTTTTCCTGCAGACTGGACAAAGTCTCTTGGTTGTGTGCACTGCTAGCGTTCTTCTCACCTACATTGATAACAAAATTGTCCGCAGTCGCACTCGCAACCGGTGTAGTCTCTTCTAACACTACTGTCTCTTTGTTTACTAATTTGGTCAGTTCAGCATTCGTTACTATTGAACTATTCTGGTTACTGTCGTTCCCGTGTATCTCCTTGATCTTCTTCTCGACCGATTCGTCATCATGACAAATCTGAACCTCAGAATTGTCGCTGACAGATTTGTCTAGCGACGCCTTGTCTACCTGCTCATCTACAGCATTGGATTGATTTGAGTCTTCTATTACATTGTTTACAATGTGCACCGCATCCTTTTTCTTTTCTTTAGACTCAGTTATCACATTTAGGCTTTGGTCTTCCTTATTGGACAAGGACTGCAACTCGTAATTGGGATCGACAATTTCATCCTTTATATGCTCATAGATGTCAATAGATTCTGACGTATCTACTTTTCCATCCAATTTGTGTGAATCGCACGTCAAGTGACCAGTCGTGTCGCTGTGAACTTTGTCAGGGAGTGTATCACTGTTGCTCCCATCTACACAATCATCTAACTTAGATTCTACGTTGCTATCAGTATTGTTCGCTGATGGGGTGGAACCCTGTTGCAGCTTGCACACATTCTGTAAATCTTGACTATCTTCTGTAGTAGTTGTTGTTGTAGCAGTAGTAGTAGTAGTAGAAACAGCAGTAGCAGCAATAGTAGTAGCAACTTTTGCTTCCTGATGAACAATCTCTGTGACATGGATTGTTTGTGCATCGACATCAGTGGTTGATCCTTCAGACTGGAGGACTTGTGTCTGCGGTGTGTCTGACTGGTCCATGATAAAATACCTGAGGTTGCCCAAAGTCTATCGCTAAATCATACAGCTTCCTGTTTCACAAAGAAAGAAATCATTTCATAATGAATTCATGTTATATATACACTATAGGTTTACTTGTTTTTGAAGAACTTCTGAGTTAGCATACATTAGTGTAATAAGTTAGAGTGAAAGAAAGTATGCTTGTTTCACTCTCTAATTTATTACATTAATTTAGAAATTCTTCAACAGATCTAATGAATGCATTCAGTACTGAAGTTGTTCATTAAACATTCAGTAAGCTTTTGGATCTAATTGATTTGTACTTTGAAACCTTAATCAAATATAAGATTGTGTCAAGTAGATTTCTGTTTCTCTCTCTCTTTGGTTGGCCTAAACTCAATCAAGTAGATTTAAGAGCTTACTGCTCAGAAAACAGTTGTACTGAATGTGCTCAACACAATGGGCGCGTTCAGTGGAAAAAGCACTCAGTTAGAAATCAGCGATTATTGGTTCTTACTGTTAGATCCCTAAATCTAGACCAATTACATTGATAAATTGCCCAACTGTTGTGCAACTGTGAGTTCGCTGAACGCACCCAATGTGTGTATGTGTACATATAAAAACTATCATAACCTAATAAACAACGATCATTGTACAGATACCCGCGCAAATACTCGACTTATTAGTCCCACAATCGTCCCACAATAGTCCCGCTCGACGATCTATATCGAAGCTACAGCTTCTCAAATAGTAACGCGAGCTACAATCAGATATAAGGATATTGGAAAAAAACACGCACAATTCAAATATTCCCCGATAAGTTCGTAGACGACAGACAACCAAGGCTCAGGATAAATCCGCTTGATTTCGTGTTCGGCCGCGAAAGCAGCCGAACGGCGCACCAGTGCCGCTAATGAAGCACGATAATCTCATTCGTTACGAACAAATATTTTCATAACGTCAATTTACAAACGCCTAATGGCAGATCGGCCAGCTTACCGTGCAGCAAATATGTGTCCATACTTTTCTCTCTGTTCCGGTGATATCACATAATACACCGGTTCCGTGGGAAATCGCGCGTGGCCGCTATGTTATTCGCAAAATCTGTGCCCACTAATCGATCTCGTGGAAAAAAACAATTATTCCAACGAGCTCAAACACCATGTTTACAGAAAACGAGATATGAGCCAGGCACGAGGAATGCCGATTCAAATAACGTCCGTCTCGTGGACACGCAACTCGATCGTGAGCCCGTATAGTTGTACCAAATCACAAGAGAAACTCTACGTTATCACGTGCGAGAGACAATGCAAGACATTTTCCGCGACTTCCCACCGTAAAACAAGCGTACTTTTATCATTAATTAACGAATACGAACTAGATACTTTAGCTTTGTTACGTTCGTTCGTACTGTTGATTTACAACGAAGTGATTACGGCTACTTTTCATGAAATAACATATCTGATTCGTTATGTTTCATTCGCTCTTGGAATATTATTTGAAAACACAAAGATCTTAAGGCCTTTAATTGTAACTGTAATTCCGTAAATTTCCAACACATATAGGCTGCGTTCCGAAATTCACTGCCAGTACTGAAATTCTATAGTATACGTAACATGAACTACAGATTTTCAGTAGTGAGAGAGAATTTCGGAACGCAGCCATAATATAGAGCAACGCAAGTGAAAATTCATAACCGTAATGGCTCCTGCACATAGGACGCGGTAATGCTTGCCGCGCGGCGGAAATTCTTGCGACAGCCAATTAATATCGGTACGACTATACGCGTTTACACGATAACATTAATCTGGTTTCTTTCTTTCTTTTTCTTTCTTTTCTTCTTTCTCTCTCTTTCTTTCTCTTTCTCTATATGGTTCCAGACCTTCTTTGGCCCTTTCACCAACTAATAATATGAGGGGAACCCTCGGAAAATGCCGAGACATGTTTCAAAAAAATCATGGTTCTGATTGGCTTTCCTGTTTTCTGCTTTTCTGTCAAGATATGAATTTACCCTTAACCATCACATATGACAACAAATGGCATGAAGTTTCAGCAATGGTCTGAAGAGACGCATACAGCATTGACGTATTTTACAGTAAAAAACTAAGGACGTAAAATACCTAGTATTTTACATGTCTAATAGCTCCTGCACACATGATGTGGTAATGCTTGCCGCGCGGTGAAAGTTCGCGCGACAGCCAATCAATATGTTGTTTTCCGTAATAACCTTCTAGCTCTTACGGAAAAACAACATATTAATTGGCTGTCGCGCGGACTTCCGCCGCGCGGCAATCATTACTCCGTCCTGTGTGCAGGAGCCATAAAATTATGTAATTTACATCAAGTATTTTATTTGCCCAATCCTGCCTTTCAGTATGGTTATAGGCCAGTATTCATAGTCCGATCTTATATTTAAGTTCATCTTAAGTAGTGTTTTAAGATGTCATGAACCAATCACAGAGCTGTATTCGCATCTTAAGACATTACTTAAGACGGTCTTAAAATAAGATTCGACTATGAATACCGGCCATAGTCATGAAATAAGAGAGAAGGAGGTCGAACTCCATATAACAAAAGTGGTTTTGATTCGTGTCCCTCAATTGAAAGGAAATCCGCTGAAAAGAATAACTTCTTATGGTTGGCCATTTGTAAAGCAATAAGGGCCGTGGCACATAGAAAAACTTAAGGGACGTCTACATTGGAAGAAAGTAGTAAGAAGTAAGAACTAAGAGTAAAAAATTGACCAACCACAGTCGAATGTGAGAAGAATAATCAACTATGATTGGTCAATTTCTTATTCTTACTTCCTACTTCTTACTGCTTACTTCCAATGTAGACGTCCCTTAAGAAGAATCAATGACTGTGAAGCGTCGTCAACAATATGCGGAGTAAGCTTAGAGTAAACAGTAAACCGTAAGAATTAACCAATCATAGACGATTATTTTTATAATAATTCTTACGGTTTACTTCTTACTCCAAGCTTACTCCGCATTGTAGACGACGCTTTATTGGTCAATTTGCTTACTGTTTAAGTTTTACTGCTTAAGGGTGCCATTATATGAAGCGCGAAAACGCGGAAACGCGGAAGATAAAATCTTACTAGATTCCCACGTTCCGCGAATTGAATCATTTCTTCCCGTACGTTGAAAAAGCGGAAAAGTGGAAGGCCCAAAACTTTTCTCTATTGTCTTTTCATGCAAGATACCAAGGTATGAATTCCACAAAAATATTAGGTCCGAACGTGTTTGAACACGTCTTAATGTAACGGCGGTTAGGTTGAATAACTTGTGATAACTTGTGACAATTTGACTTTTTTTTACTTTGTGACAATGGATTTTTCCGCGCTTGTTCCGCGACTTTATTTTTCCTTAATTACATGGAGCACAATTTGCGCGGAAAAGCGGAACGGTTTGATGACAAATAAACATCTGTATTCATTTTTTTAAATTGTATTAACTTAATTTACTGCAATTTTTACTAATATGTTTATCTTTTCAGCTTATCTGTTAAATACAAGAATTTTAATTAATAAATACCGTTAAAAATTAATATTTTATAATTCTCCATACCACTTTTCCGCTCAAAATATGCTTCATGTAATATAAGGCTGTAACAATCCGTCCGAGCACAGGAACAAAACATAGACAAACTTAGGGTGCCGTCCCATTGAGCACGGATCGGAACGCCGGATCGGATTTCTTACTATAATGAGCGTTCCGTTCTCTAGTTCCGTTCCGTAAAAGTTTCCTCTACCAGTCCCATGTAGCAAAAACGGAACGGATTTCTAGTTATAAAATATATTTCACTCTTCAATTAAATATTTCAGAATATTCATGACAATGTTATCGGCAAGATAATTGCATAAATTATGTATATAATTAATTCTGTCACGTCAAAATAACGAAATATTGACGAATTAATCATATTTATTTGCGACCGACGCGCCATTCCGTTCCGTTTTTGCTACATGGGACTGATAGAGGAAACTTTTACGGAACGGAACTAGAGAACGGAACGCTCATTATAGTAAGAAATCCGATCCGGCGTTCCGATCCGTGCTCAATGGGACGGCACCCTTAAAGCTAACAGCTCGTTACGAAAATATAATACGCGACCAACAAATGTTAACACCGCCGCCCCACTGCGAAAATCAATGGGTGCTTTCCAGTTACGTTTTGTGTATTACACAAAATCAGTTTATTGGTTGTATATTATCTTACAAGATATTTTAGATAATATGCGACCAATAAACTGGTTTTATGTACGTATGTGTCAAGATGTGTTAAGCAATTGGAAAGTACAACAATAACACCAAAGCACACCGAAATCGGTATAAAAGCCAGCGCGAAAACCTCGAAAGCAAGCAGTCTTCCGAGGCACTCCACTGAACAGAGCCAAGGCTCCGACAGCGGAAGATTCTCGCGAATACCGCTGCCAAAAGCACCGCCTCCTAGATCCTCGTCGATACCGCTCCATCGACTCGTTGGATTCGTAGAGTCGACATCCTCGTAGACTTATTGGATACGTAAAGTCTACATCCTTGGTACTGCTCCGTCGACTCGTTGGATACGTAGAGTCGACATCCTCGTAGACTTATTGGATACGTAAAGTCTACATCCTTGGTACTGCTCCGTCGACTCGTTGGATACGTAGAGTCGACATCCTCGTAGACTTATTGGATACGTAAAGTCTGCATCCTTATTACCGCTCCGTCGATACGTAGATACGTAGAGTTGACTTCCTTGTTACCGTTCCGTCGACTCGTTGGATTCGTAGAGTCAACATCCTCGTAGAGTTATTGGATACGTAAACTCTACATCCTTGTCACCGCTCCGTCGACTCATTGGATACGTAGAATCGACTTCCTCGTTACCGTTCCGTCGACTCGTTGGATACGTAGAGTCGACTTCCTCGATACCGCGTCGTTGACCCGTAGGACTGACCTACGCGTCACCTATGATACCACCGTTCGACCGCCCGACGAACTCCGACTCGTCGGGAGTCACAGCCGCATAACGCATTCAGAGCATTATTGCTCTCGCCGAATAACGGATCTCGCCGCGACAGGAATTAAAGACCCAAGCGTAAACATCTCGCCGCGAGCGCGAGACAATCGACGCCAGAGGGCGGACACTTTTATATATAACCTTGGACCGTGGAATAGTTCCACACATACTACATAGGCTAGATAGCACTAGCGTCAACACTACTACAATCAAAATAATCATATAGATGAGCGCATGACTAACACAATGAAATAGCCATATAGATGAGTGCGTGATCATGCATGATGAATGAAATAAATCAGGATTTATTTCTGTAAATTCTCTTTTATTTTCTGTAAGCAAAAGGAAAGATTATTACAGTAGTGTTCAGAAAATGTGTAATGTAATAAAGTCATCATTGTGTTTTACATCGCCAGATAATTATTTCAATACAATATAATATTTGAGACAAGTCGCTCACAATTCTAGGTTAAACAGCAGAAATGACTATAATGTCTTAGGAGCATTTGAAAGACAAATGAAATAAATATCTTTCAAATATCTAAGATTTTTGTAGACATTTAAGCTGTATAATATTTCATATATAAAAATTATCTATATGAAACATACAAAATAAGAATTATGTGTTTCAGTTGATATGAAACAAGCATGCATTGTCCCGGTTGCACGTCAAACACGCGAACCCCAGCACATCAATTACCGAAAGATCCATGTCGATGTTTGCTGTGGTTAAAAAGTTTGAAAATGGAAAACTTGGAACACGTTTTAAATGTTGCAAGATATAAAATACGTGTCTGCCATCAACACTTTACCGAGAAAGACTACATTTATTCTCTAAATAGATGTAAATTAAAATATGATGCTGTACCAAGTATGAATATATCAGATGTAATAACATGTATTGCATTACATGACAACATAGACATTCAGCAAGCCTCGACATCTGCGTGCAACATAAAATTTTCTCCAGATGTTATAGCATTGCAACCACTGCATCTAGGACATGATAAAGAAAATATGAGATACAGCGTACATAGAAGAAGTTAATATTAAACTATTTATTGTAATTTCCAATCCATTTTGAATTTATCTATATTACTGTATAAAAGACAAAATATAAATTTACAATGTTATTGTAGAATGATAGAGGTAAAAATGAAACAAAAGACTTAAACTGTCTGACGTAATGGAACATATGCAACATGTGATGACACAACTAATATTTCACATAAAAGACATGTATGATAACAACTGAATGTTATAACTGATTTTTTTACATACAACATTGTGCTGAATGCAAAAAAAACTATAATGAACAATGTATACTTTCAGCAACAATTGAAAAGTGCAGAAAGCATGGTGAAAAAATATATAAATAAATTTTACTATATAAGTCGAACATAAAAAAAATTATTGAACGTGAATTGGAAGCAAAGTTCGAATTTACATCAATTAAATGTAAACAGCATTATGAAAAATTAAGAACAGCGGTATTCTCAGCGGTAATTTGTACTTGCCTAAGAAATTTTTGCGCTGCTGTCAATAGATGCCTTAATGGAAAATATAGTACAGAAGCGAAAAATCATATTCTTATTTCCGCACAAGCAAAATATCAAGCAAGACTGAAAAGGAATCGTGAACACAAAAATATATAAATATGTATATATATATATATGTATATATATGTATTAAAAGAAAACATGATAAAAATTATGGTAAAAAATATATATTTCTTTTTATATAAAATCTATTTATCTTTATACCATAGGAAATATCTATTATATATAGATATGATTATTGAAGCAATAAACACAAGCAAGAGGATTTTATTTAAATATTGAAATATATTATTTTGTAACAATTAAAATCGTTTTTTTACAGTTTTCATCATTTTACAGTTTAATCGTCATTTTACAGTTTACAGTTTTAACATAAAAAATATAATTGCAATATAAAATTATCTATACTTTTTGCTTCAATAATCATATTTATATCTACTTTATTTATATTAATTTATTTATATTAATGAAAAATACAAAATTATAGAAAGTACAAAGTATAGCTATCCCACCACTATCGCATTATCTCTTAAGGATGGATTCCTGAAGTAATTTGAAGAAAAAAATCTTAATGCAAAAATGTTGAGGCTATAATATTTTTCAAATTATAAACGATTAAAGTTGACCATTTCAAAAGTATTATAACCTCAACATTTTTGCATTAAGATTTTTTTATTCAAATTATCTCAGGAATCTGCCCTTAAGAGAGATAATGGGTGCGTTCAGGAGACACAGCGGTTACACAACGGTTGAGTAATTAATCAACGTAATTGGTCTAAAGTTAGGGATCTAACAGTAAGGACCAATAATCACTGACCGCTCACTGATCAGCTATGTTTTCTGAACGCAGCCAATGCAGTAGTGGTGGGACATGTTATATATATATTCGATGTACGTATATCGATATACGTAATATCGATTTTACTTATAGGTGAATACAAAATAGCCCAGATGGCAGCATAACGGTCCAAATAAAATACATATTAGTGTCTACCCTCTGATCGACGCGTCACAACACCGACCGCGTCCCGCGGCTGCCAGCGGTCCCGGCGTTACCGAATCGTCAGCAGCAAACATCACAGACTCGCACGGCGAGCAGAAAAATTCGACCATTAAACCAACGGCGTCGAGACCACCTGTAAATACTCATTGTAAATAGCTATTTCAGTTAAAATAGATATCATATTATTACCTATACTACTGGCTTCACAATTTATTACCACTGCCACGAATCCGGACTCGCAGCATATCCCTCATTGAACGCAAATAGCGTTACAAGGCAATCAAAACAGACGTGGAATGCGTAGCGGATCTAGTAAAATTTTGTATTCCGCGTTTTCGCGGTTCCGCGCTTTATGTAATGGCATCCTAAAGTTGGTGGCACATAGAAAAACTTAAACAGTAAGACGTAAGCAGTAAGTGAATCAGCCAATCACAGTCGTTGATTCTTGGACCGTAAGAAGAATCAACGATTGTGATTGGTCAATTTGCTTACTGCTTACGTTTTACTGTTTAAGTTTTTCTATGTGCCACGGCCCTAAAGCGTCTTCTACAATGGCAGTAGGAGTAGTAGTAAGAAATAAGCAGTAAGCAAATTGACCAATTCCATTCTCACGTTTCAAAAATAATCGATTGTGATTGGTCTATTTATTTACTGCTTATTTCTTACTACTACTCCTACTGCCATTGTAGAAGACGCTTAAGGGCTATCGCACACAAATTGACATAACTGCATATGCATAGCATAAGATTGTATGGACCAATGAGCATCGAATATTAAGCTTCGAACACCAATATGGCGACTTAATACTCGATGCTCATTGGTACATACGGTCTTATGCTATGCATATGCAATTATGTCAATTTGTATGCGATAGCCCTAAGTTTTTCTATGTGCCACCAGCTTTAGTTAGAGCAAAATAGAGAGATATACTTGTCTCACTCTTACTATTCAGTGGTGCAGTAATGGATTCTGCACACAGGACGCGGTAATGCTTGCCGCGCAGCGGAAGTCCGCGCGACAGCCAATCAATACGCTTTCCATAATAACCTTCTAGCTCTTATGGAAAAATAACATATTGATTGGCTGTCGCGCAGATTTCCGCCGCGCGGCAAGCATTACCGCGTCCTGTATGCAGGAGCCATAAGGGTACGTAGCGGAAGCGTAGTAGTTTCTCTGCTGAAAGTAGCTAATTGCTCTGTTCTTTTTAACTGCACTGCTGAACTAGTGCAATAAGTTATAGCGTGTTCGACTGGCCCTGGGTTAATCGCTCTCAGAGTGATTATTGACGTCATAAGTTTCTACTAGCCAATCATAAAGCTTATAAATACTTGTTCGACCAATAAACCTAGGCTGAATAACTCAAAGTGAGTTAACCCAGAGCCAGTCGAAGGGAGCGTCCCGGTTGACCACGGTACGATTAGACACAACCAACCGATGAAAAGAATTATCTAGTGAATTACTAAGTCGAACCAATCATTACAATCTGTGTCCAATCGTATCGTAGTCAATCGGGTCCCACCCCCAATCGAACATCCTATTAAGGTGCTATTTCACGTGTAGTACGACAAGCTTTTCGGATACGTATATTGGTTGGCGAATAGAATATTTCTAGATTCTCTCTTCGTCAACCAATAAACGTATCCAAAAAACTTGTGGTACGACACATGAAATATCAGCCTTATGCGTGAAGTTTTAAGCCCATTCTACAATTGCGTGAACGTGGTTGTAAGTGGTTGTATGTGATTACGACAACCAATTAGAATAAAGCAATCAGTAAATAAAACATTCGGATTGGTTGACTCTTACGATCACGACTACGCTTACGCAATTGTAGAATGGGCTTTATGTGCAGAAAACTCGAGTAATCTGCGCAGGTAACTAAATGAGGTTTTCTGCTACATAAAACTTCTTTTAGAGCTATCCTACAATTGTGTAAGCGTAGTCGTAAATGGTTATAAATGATTATGACAACCAATTAGAATAAAGTAATCAATGAATAAAACATTCTAATTGGTTGGCTTTATAACTTGTGTTTTGTGTATAAGACAAAGCATAAATATTTATCCATGATCATGAAAAACATGAAATTGTGAATCTAGTTCATCGCTGTATTTCATTTTTTTATTTCTTTATATCTATATGTATATTAATGAAACTGATTCAAGAGCAGCGAGTAGGATTGTAGGGCGAATTTTTTAATTCACCGATGGATCCATCGTTGAATTAAAAAACTCGACCGTACCTAGACAGAAATGAAAAATCGGTTCGCCGTCGATTCGACTTTTCATTTCTGGCTGGGTAGGTTATTTTAGAAGGCTTGGTTCGACCATCTGGGGGTACGTACATGTCCCTAGGATCCTTTTCGAACTATTTATTTTTTGGCAAAGTCGTACCGTTTCGGTGGTACGCAATATCTCTTTTCAAATCGTGGAATGGTATTAAGGCAAACTGCCTGGAACTATATATTGAAAGAAGAAAGATTATTTTAGGTTAGAGTAGACACGTCTCAGGGGTTTTCTGCATATTCTGCGCGTTTTCTGCGCATAGTAAATATTTTATGCATATTATGCGCAGAATTGTGCATAATACCCATCTCTGTGAGAGAGTGATGTTTCCGAACGCCGTCTATATTTGTTTCCCTCTAATTGCACTAGTTCAGCAGTGCAGCTAAAAAGAACAGACCACTTATTTTCAAGTAGTACAACTAATGGCTTTTGCACATAAGACGCGGTAATGCTTGCCGCGCGGCGGAAGTCTGCGCGACAGCCAATCAATATATCGTTTTTCCGTAAGAGCTGGAAGGTTATTACGAAAAGCAGCATATTGATTGGCTGTCGCGCGAACTCCCGCCGCGCGGCAAGCATTACCGCGTCTTGTGTGCAGGAGCCATAAGTTTTTCTGTGTGCCACGGCCCTTACTTATTGCATCTGTGTAGCTGAGAAAAACAAATCTAAAGGCCATGGCACACAAAAAAACTTAA
>NW_022639524.1:800923-803684 GCF_010583005.1 Odontomachus brunneus
TTGTGTGCAGGAGCCATAAGTGCACTCAGCCAATCATTGAAGTCTGAAGTCTGAACTTAACGATTGGTCAGAGGCCCTTTTATTTTGCAACCTTACGTTTCAACAGCAAGTCAAAAGACGTTTTTATTTTGAAGTTTTACGTTGAATATCATAATAGACCTTTATATTTTTCACCTACCTCTTTTTCTATAAATTATTTGTTATTATTAATGTTTAAAATAATATTTATTTGTGTGCTAATATAGAGAATAGCGGTTTTCTTCGTAATATATTAAATTGATTATTTATGAAGATATGTGCAACATGTATTTAATAATCAATACATCATGAGTGCTAAGGTAAAAATACCACACTAAGTAATTACATGTGTTGTGTATTTTTTATGTTAGATAACTTGTTTAAAACATGTATTATCTTTGAAATATTAAGTATTACTTTTATAATAATTAAATTGTAATGCTTTTAAAGTATAAAATAATTAAAGGTTATAGTTTCTCACACTGTCACTGTAATTCTATTAATTTAACATATACTTAACAAGTATAACTCTGTTCCATTCTATCAATTATTCCAAACATAATTTTGTACAATACTTACTTTCTCTTATTTGGTTTTACGCAGTATGCAACAAAAGCTTCACCTTCCAAGGAAATGGTATTAGTGGGTGAGGTGGTGGAAGTTGTTGTGAAAACGCAGGATAAGTTAAAAAGATCAGAAAGTACACCCACCAAGCCAACTTCTAATACCCCTGGACAGAAAGCATTGTCTGAGAAAAAGAAGTCTACTGTGAACAATACTGGAAGTCCTCAGAACTGGGGTCTTATTTTTGGAAATCAGAATCTTTTATATATGAAACAAATGCAGTCTTCTAAGTCTACTAAATATACAGAGAATAAAGAAGTAAAAAAGAATTCAAATGTCCCAGAAGTACAGAAAAATAAATGTAACGTAAGTATTGTATATTGTATTTAGTTATGTTTTGATATATGCATATTGGTTTAGTCAGAAAGTTAAGTTTTTTATTCATCTGTTTTTATTACATTCAATAAAAATCAATCATTCATCAACCAAATGATTGCTATTATTGTCTATGATTCTTTTCCAGAATTTTGATAGCATTCTTTTTTCATAGAAGAAGAATAATTTGTTGTTATAGGAAATATTTTATACAAGATAAATTAAATTTCCTGATTGATATAACTGAAATATCTTTTTATATTGTTATTTAAACATCTTATTTTTTTTGTTTAGTGTAGCAGTAAACATACAGATGCCACTTCATCGAAAAGGATATCTTCTCAAAAGAAAACAGAAGAGCATCTCAAAACTTGCAGTTGTAAAAAGTTACCTTCATCTTCTTCAAATAGTATACAGTCTGTATTTGTCCAAGATCGAGTTGTGCAAGTTCCTGAAATAAGTAATGGTGCTTATAGATTTGGTGAATTCAATCCAGTGCGTACATTACGCTTTCTAATGAAAGAATTAGAAGATTCAGTTGTGAAAGACAAGAGAACCAATGAAATCTTTAATGAAATAGAACAGATATTATGCAGAATACCTGCAAGTTCTTCTCCGAAAAAATCGGCATTTGGGGTATGCTATTATTACAACTCTCATGTTCCATCTTTGAATGAATTGTATGCTGTTATTTATATTTTCAGGAATTAGACATTATTTTCGTACAGTCGAAACTAGAAGAAAGTAAAATTAAATTGCAAGAATACAGTAAACAAATGAAGGCAAAATGTGAATCATGGATGTCAGAACGAGAAAAGTTACTTAGGTTTGTACAATGTATCAGTGACAAAAAAACGAAGAATTGATTTTAGTCGAACGTATGTAACGTTACAAACATTGCATAAAAATTCGAATTTTCGAACTTCTAATTTTTGTGCCTTCTTAATACAAATATTTATTTACTTGTACAGCCAAATTCAAAAGCGAGATGCGTGCTTAAAGGAAGCTGATCAGAAACAGGAAATTTTAGAAGATCATATAAAAGAACTCACGTTTCAATTGAAAGAAGTTCGAGCAACAGTTCGAGCGGCGGAGGATAAGGATGAAACAGTGTCGACGTTGAAGCAACAAATTAAGGACGACGAGAAAGTCATTTCAGAATTGAGAACAGAACTCGCTAAGCAAACGAAACTTGCACGCGACCGGCATATTAAAAATCAGTACATGATAATAGAAAAGGAGAAGCTTTCGGTTTTGTCTTCCTACAAAGATACGCTCAACATCGAGTTTCGAAATACAATAAAGTTGGTTCTATATCTTTTGTTGGTATAGTAGAAATTACTTCTTTAACTAATATACTTTACTAATCTTTGTGTTGCAGAGAATTTCAGAATGACATCACGGAACAGTTGGCCGCCTTAAAAGAGAAATATATCAACGGTGGCAATCCAGGTTCTCCAGTGTCGCCTGTCGACACAGGAGTCGCCTATTCCTCGCCCAATTCGAGCTCCATCGACGGCCACGGTCTATCGGATATATCTCTATCCGTGGTAGAGCGCACACCTCAAGAACGCGTCGCTCTAAAAGGAAACGCAGCTAATAAAGATTCCACGCGCTTCATTAGTTTAGCTCTCGGAGAATCATCGCATACCCTCGTGCCCGAATCTTTCCAAAAGCAAGGCGAGTTTACACGAATTTGCTGCATGCGACATATATATATATATATATATATATATATATATATATATATATATATATATATATATATATATATATATATATATATATATATATATATATATAT
>NW_022639524.1:803956-809215 GCF_010583005.1 Odontomachus brunneus
ATATATATATATATATATATATATATATATATATATATATATATATATATATATATATATATGTCTGTTAATAACATAATTAACATAAGAGACTACTTTAATTCAGTTCTTCAGAATGTTGTGCTTTACGTTAACAGTTGCGAATAATGGAGAGATGGCGGTGCAACATCACAACAAAATTGATGCCGTCCCTCATCGGAATGCATCGAACACGGATCACGAGTTCGCGAGGAAATCCTTGCATCGGTCTTCGAAGGAAAATCACAACGCAAAGAATATGTTTAATAAACCGATGGTCTCCGATATAGAAAAACAGGTTCAAAATATATTAGACGATATGCAAAATAGAGTGCCTGTGGACGTACCAAGTCCTCTGAGAGACTGCCCACCGCCTGATTGGAGCGATAGTAGTTTGTCTAGCGTTGACACGGCTACCGACGTAGACATTGTGCCTTCGAACGACATTTAAATCGCACGTGTATTTCAAGTTAGCGACACTCAACAATCGCCGATTCGTCGTGTACAGATTTGTAATTGCCGAAGAGAGCTGTGATAAGCTGTCGCGTGAAATGAACATTCCACTCGGCGATGATGTTCACGAAGTGCTATTTATCAATGAACAGAATTCTATTCGTTAATGTTGACTCACATTTTGTGAGAACTCGTCGACACGCTATTTTGTAAATAAAGATTTACTGCACGTTGAATCGCGAAAGTTTTCTCACCGGCAGATGTCTACGTTAGCGCAGATACTTCTCGCGCACGAATTCCTACCAAAGTGACGAGACAACAATATCGTAATCCGCTTGTCTCTTTTTGCACAAACCGAAAGAGTTCTTTTTTCACGTTCATTTTTATTATTTAGAACTAAGCATGTAAATCTCTTTGTATTTTTTTTTAACGAAACTGTAAGAAAATCGCAAAAATAGGTCAAAAATATATTTTTGTCTGTAAATATATAAAATTTTTATTTATAAATTCGATTTGTGATCCTTACGATATCGATTTCCGTCATATGTTGCTTGACAAATACTGCGATATTATTATGAATTAACTAGACGTATAGTACGTATAGTACGTATCAACATACAGTTACCTTCGCGGAGAACCAGGTGTTACGAATATAAATTTTACATACAAGAACAAGATGTATATATAGATATATATATATTTTTTTTTATCACATATGTATATATACAAGTAAAGTATAATACTTATAATATTTTGTAAGTCTTAATAGGATTAAAAGGGAACATTTTAATACACGTAAAACATTCATCAGCTTTGCATGAAGACTTCTCGAGAAATACATATTCGTGTTTATTTTTTTTTTCCAGTAAGCGCGTGTACATGGTATGTACCTTTTTCTCCTGTGAACGGTCGATCTCTCCTTCTTTTTTCTTCTTTTTTCCTTCTTTTTTTCTTTTGGTTCGGACTTCTAATGATCGAGAAACGTTTATCTGCTAACGGCTAATAACATTACGAACACAGTCCCAACGATTCGATGCGCGTGAAATGAGTTAACGACTGAACCTCGAAACGAAAAAGACTGTCTTCGTGTTTTATTTTATTTTTTTTTTTTTTCTTATGATCATTTGGATGAAAATGCGAGAAAACGGACGATAATGTTTAAAAATCTCTTTATTTATACTCGTGCATGTCTCACAAGGGAATTTTCCTCGATTCGTTTTTTCTTTCTCTTTTTTTTTATTTTTTTTCTTCCTCCTCCTTCATCTCCTCTTTACATTTAATCGTAGTATACCTAAGGACGTACCGCGTATCGGTCTTCTAAAGTAGTAAATCACAAGTTTCGCCAGTCGTTTAATTTTGATTATTAATTTCAGGCTCGATTTAACACGATTTACCCGCGCTTTCCTCTCACCTCCCCCTCCCCTCCCTTCTGCACTGCTCCCTTCATTCTCGCACACTCATAGATATTCGATCACCACTCGTTTCCACCGTTCCACCCGGAAAGCAATGTCCAATTGTAGCGCGACACGACGTTCCGCTTCGCGTTCGAAGAAAATTCCGTCGCGATTTGGCGAATTGAAGATATATTAAAGTTCCCTTCTCGGATACGTATACTTTCACGTACATGTGAGTACGGCTTTTCTTCTTCTTTCACCACTTCTCTTTTTTTTTTTCGTTTTTTTCTTACATTTTTTGTTCTTACGATGTATTAGAGGCGTTTTAAAAAACGTGAATTTCTTATTTGATTCGTTCGTGTACGCCGGTAGTCTCCGTTGCTACGCTTAAGTCGTCTCTCCTTAACTTACAATATCAAATCTCACGTATACAGGCTGCGTCGAAGGTCGCGCGCTTTTTCGAAAAGGGCCGCGCGTCCGAGACAATTCCGTCGTAATCCTCGCGACTGTCTCGAAATCTCGACATTTACTTGAAAATCGACCGCACGATGAGATTTCGCTGTTTATCCCGTGTCTGGAGAACGACCATGCCCCTCAATTCGTAACTCGCTGAATAAATTCGTAGAAGGAGAACCGCTGTTTCTCTTTCTCTCGCGGAAAAAGCTTCTCGATTAATTTGCCGGGGAATACGCGCACAGTTGCGAAAGATCGCGGGACTTTCGAGCGCGGCCTCTATGTAACAATCGTGTAAATTAAATTCGACAATATTTAAAGACTATAATAAACCGCTGCGCGGTATACGGTACTTTGTCGAGATGAGAAACTACCTCGATGAGACACTGTAAGTCGATCGACCAGGTGATAACGCGGCGGTGACGTCGCTGATGGAAGGACGTGTTGTATACGTAAATGTTTGCCATGTAACGTCTTGATATCGGCTAACTTTATCCCTCGCTGGGACATTTTTATCGGCGAGCCTCGCGTAAAGAATTAAACGGTACCGACGATAATACCCGACGGTAATTTCGTGACGCTCGCGCGGCGCTCGACGCTGACGGAATTCCGCGAGGATCTAATTTAAAGAATGACCTTACGCGTGCAATAAAGTCGCGCGACTTCTCTCTCTCTCTCTCTCTCTCTCTCTCTCTCTCTCTCTCCTTCTCTTTGTTGTTCTCGACAGTGCTCGAAGTAGCTTTTCGTCCGCTATTTAATATAAAACTTTTACCCCTCATTGTCTCCTCTCGCGTGCCACAAACGTGAGACGTTCGCGGGCATTCGTTTCTTCTCCTGCTCCACCTTATTTATCGCTAAATTCGCATTTTCGGAGATGTGTCGGCAACGATTCGCGACGCCCTACCGAAATCTCGATCGCGCGATCGCCGTGTCGAACCGGGACGGCGCGAATCCTCCCCGCGGGATCGATTCCGCGATCGTGCGATCGATCATCGATGATCATCATCATCATTATCGTCATCATCATTATCATCATCATGATCTGTACACCTGGTGTCGTTACATCAAAGGCTGTCACGCGTGCGTCATTTTGCGGGAGAGTTCTCGTCGAGGTCACACGGTGCAATTTTTCGAGATCGGGCAATTTTCGCGCGTAAGCTTCGTCATTGTCAATTTTTTCGCGGATTGCAAATTCGCGGACCGAAGGATCACGTCGAGGGAGGGAAAAGGAATTCGACAGCACGTTCGGCACGGTGGAAACCTTTGCGTAAGGAGTGTATGTACGTGTGTCTGTCTGTATGCACGTATATATGTGTGTATATATGTGTGTGTATGTGTGTGCGTTTGCAATATATCTATCATATAATAAATACATATGTACACGCATGCCGGTGTCGTAGAGTCGAACGCATCGGCGCAAATTCTTCGCAAATTTTCTTTTTTTGTTTTTGGTACCGCTTGCTTCTCTGCCTTTTGATTTTCGAGCGCTTCGTGTTTTCGCAATTCCCGCGCTGGGACTAAACCGCTCGGGATTGAGACCGGCGTCAATGTACAATGAATCGCGGCGCTGCGACAACGGACGAATGGAGAACGCTAATTATTAACTTGGACAGGCCAGCTCGTGACAATTTCCGTAGAGAGAAACGCGTGTGTTCCGAGAGAAGAAATCAAACACCACCTCCTGCTGATCAACGGCCGTGGAGAAAACGTCGTCGCACGGTACAATATCACCTAACGTATGTACGTATTACGTAATAATAATGCTTGTATATTACAGTTAGACGATCATTCGTGTAGAAATCGTAAAATTGTGAGTCGATTAAAATGAATCTAGCCGACTTTAATATCCTAATTAATAGTTCTCTCAACTATAATTATACGCTCAAATATAGCTCAGATATCGGAAGTGATAGTGGGCTGTTGTAAAAATAAAAATTTAACATTTGTCATCTTGAGGTTGCATGTATGGAAGGACATGTTTTATTGTTTATTGTACGTTATATACTGCTTTGTTCGGTGTAAAAATATAAAGCATTTCGATTACAGACTTCATACGTACGGGCGTTGCCATTGTTACGGAGTAATCGGCGGCTATTACGACACAACTTGTCTCACTTTCTTTCTTGCAACTTCTTCCTTCCTTGACGTAGGGTTGCGTGCGCCATTGGAAGAAGAAACGACGGAAGGAAAAAAAAACGAGAGGAATGATGCGCGATACGCGAGGTTGAAGTTATTAGAAAAACGCGATTGTCTTCCGATCGGTCCATCACGAGAATTATCCTCAGACAGTCGAGGCGACAATAAGAAGAAGAAAAGAAAACAACAGCAAAAGGAAGATATCGCGCCAAAACAATAACGATTGTTGAAGTGATCGGGAAATTTCGCGTTCGTGGTTTTCTTCAATTCTTGGACCCTTCACAATCGTCCCTCACAAACGGCAGTTTGTGGGACGATTACAGACAATTAGGACGAAGTGTGAGTGCGAAGAATCGTCAAGCTACGGAATAACTGTTACACCTTCCATAGAAGCGCAATTACGTAGACACACCGGGGGAGGGAGATCCCCCGGATTGCAATCCTACCTCAAGAAACAGTCCCGAGTTCTCGTTCGTCTAACAATGGCCCAGACTATGGAGTTAATAATTGCTTTCATGTGGCAATGGTAACAATCTGCGTGTATAACAAATATACTTAGAACGGTTTCACTTGTGGTATTACGGCTCTCTGCAATAAATCATATTCATCTGTTCAACTGCTGCTGAATAACAAGGTATGTGGAGTATATCTGGATACAACGCGACCTACTTTTGCATCGCTTTTCTGCCAAACAAAAGACAATTACTCATATAATTATCGAGGAGCGAGGACGGGGCCTCGGACCTCTTCGGATCTCTCTCTCTCTCTCTCTCTCTCTCTCTCTCTCTCTCTCTCTCTCTCTCTC
>NW_022639524.1:809358-828190 GCF_010583005.1 Odontomachus brunneus
TCTCTCTCTCTCTCTCTCTCTCTCTCTCTCTCTCTCTCTCTCTCTCTCTCTCTCTCTCTTTCTCTCTATGTGTATGCGGATTCGGCGGCTTCCGCCTCCCTCGTGAAAGACCGGCGAGTTCGAGGGGAGAGATCGACGAAACGTCACCATCGCCGAGGAGAGGAGAGCGAGACTCGTTTGCGAATTCGTCAAGATCATTCTCCCGTTCGTCTTGTTAATTCCGCTGATGAAATTGGACGACTTAATTTTTCCTTATCCTCGTGTCGCGCGACGTCTCGATCTCGTCTCTCTCTGTCTCTCTCTCTCTCTCTCTCTCTCTCTCTCTCTCTCTGTCTCGTCGTTTCGACGTCGACGACAACGCCGAATTCGATCCCTTCGAATACGCTGATTTCTTTCTTTCTTTTATTTTTACGGGATCGTCGATCGTGGAGATCCCCGCTCTGGCCGAGTGCTTGCCTACACCTCGGCTTCGCTGCCCCGATTACGAGGAATCACAAAAGTAATTGTCCGGAAAGCGGCGCAAAAGTCCCGTCGATGCGATGGACTTGCTGCAATTAAACACTATACACTTCCTGCTCGTGCCTCCAAAACACGACGTACGGACTTTCGAACAACGACTACTGTTTGCAGTCTACTAGGCGCGCAACGAGAGATACGCAATGTGAATTATCATTATTACTATTATTCTCTCTCTCTTTCTCTCTCTGACACACATTTCTATGTCCTTTTTTCTGCTTCTCTCTCTTTTTCTTCCTCGCACACAGACACACACAGGCACACACGTACACTTTCTCTCACTCACTCTCTCTCTCTCTCTCTCTCTCTCTCTCTCTCTCTCTCTCTCTCTCTCTCTCTCTCTCTCTATCTCTCTCTTTTTCTCGCAATAATTGTAAAATTAAAGAACCCGTGGTCCTCTATATACACACTAGTGATTCCCATTTTGTTTAATCGTTTATTTAGCGTATACCGAGAAACACACGCGACAGTGACGCGCAGTATCGCGACGCGCGCGCACGTCGTTGCATCGCCGATGTGTTGATTATGTAATTTCGATTGATAAAACTCGCGAGGCAACGTCGGGCGAGAGAATCCCGCCGATTTTAATTGGGCCGACGCGCATCCGCGGTATTACGAGAATACTAATAATAACACCCCTGCACGTATACATCCCTCTGGCTCTCTCGCTCGCGCATCCCAATACTCCGTCGTCCCGTAACGCGTATATATATATATATATATTTGTATATATATATGTATGTATAAACATTTGTTCGTGCATTTAACGCACTACTGTCTTGAAACCATTATGGATTGCAACACACAGTCGCGAGAATACGGAAAGTGTCGTCTAGTCGATTAAGTGCTACGTTCGCAACGTAAAGCTTGAGGGAGAGGTTTTCGCTTGCGCACGGTGTGGACAGCCGAACGTAAAAACGCTTTGATCAGTCGATGTGTGTTACAAGCGCGCGCGCGCGCCCGCCTGCATTTCGCTCTTACTTTTATTATTATTACGGTACGTATAACATTTTGATTAAGTGGCACGCGTCGTCGCGCGTGTGACGCGTGCGTAAATCTCACGGGGGGGAAACCGCCTCTCATCGAAAAGGATTGGAAAACATTGTGGCGCGTTGAAGAGCCGAGCAATCCGCGCTAAAGACCGATTTAAGATCAGTTCGGAAACAGCGTGAGCCAAGCTCGCGTCTACCACCGTACGACACATTCGCGGAGGGGGGAGCCACAAAAGAACGAGAAGAGAAAAGAAGGAGGGAGGAAAGGACGACAACAGGTTCGTTCGCGTTGCGAATACTTTTTTGCGCCTAATGCCCACCAGACGCGATGAGTGAAATTCAATGAGAGCTCTTCTTCTTAAAGAGAAGTCTGATATGAAACGGGCGTTAGGTGCAAAAGTATCAAAAGTGCACGCGAACAGACCTAACGCAAGCGTTTGTTCGGCGGGAAGTATCACGAAGATCGGGCGATCGGTCCTTCCTCTCTGAACAGAGAGTGTTGCACTTTCATATGGGCCCGTACAACGGGTTGCGTTTCGTCGACAGGCGCGAGTCTGTCAGGTGGGCCTTAGTCCCGGTCTACAATAGGTGTAATAAGCTTTAAACCGTAAGAAATTAACCAATCACAATTGATTATTCCTCTATAATTCCGCAGTGATTGGTCAATTTCTTAAAGCTTACTACACTTATTGTAGATCGGGACTTAGCGGAATGCTCGCTCGGAACGTAAGTTTCGTGGGAAAGAAAGCGCGCGCATTCCGTCAAGGGGCCTGCTGAGATCGCGCGCCTGCCAGCGGAACGGCTAGGCAACCCGTCGTACTCCGGCCTGCGTGTAAGCGCAACACCCCGCACGTTAAACGTCCCGCCGCGACGCCACGTCGAACGGGACAATTGATTTCGCGAGCGTGTTGCGAAACCTCTGGAACGTCACGGCGGCACTCGCGATTGGGCGAAAGAAAGGGAAAAGCGAGTCGGAAAGGCAAGGTCGACGAGAAGAAATCCTTTTACATTCGGAGAGGCATGCCGCCGACGTGTGTTTGCGCACTGAAACTTTTCGACCCGACGCACGCGATTGCACGCCCCCACGGTTGTAATCTTCGTCATTAAGCACTACATACCGCGCAACTGCTTGCGCGTGAGAGAAAAGTATGGAGAAATATGAGCATGTCGCTGTACTGCGAGTAGTAAAACCGCGTCAGAGGGTGAGGGGAAAAAGCGACGCCGTCATACCTGGTCGCTGAAGTTGTTTCCGGCTTGTTCGAAAACCAGCTTTGGGATTGTCACTTCTTCGCATTTTGTCTTATCGATACGTCGGAACGACTTGAAAACGGTCATTAAAATGTAGATATTATTATTCTTATTATTATATTAATATTATCATTATTAATATTAATGTTATTGTTAGTATTATTATTAATATTATTGTTGTTATTATTATTATTATTATTATTATTATTACTATTATTATTTCTCTCTCTATAAGTCACACTGAATTACGTATTCTTCGGTAGAGCGTGGAAGATGCTTGCAATGTTCGGAGCACCTGTGCGATCATCTATCATATTTATATGCGTATATGTATACCTGTGTAATAATTGTAGCGATATCTGTCGAACGTAAAGAAAGTTGATCCATGATCCTTGCCGTCTAATTTCGTCGTGACGTCGTCAAGTCCTGAAACGTACGTATTTTTATATCTACATATATATATATATATAAATGTGTATGTTGCGTGTGTGTGTGTGTGTAGTGTGTATAATTTTTGATTGCCGTGACACACACACGTCAGCTCGTTTCGTCTTACACGTTACGCGAATCGGACGTGGCGTTAGATTCCCTCACTTTTTGCTCGTCAATTGCTCGAATTTCGCATGTACCCTCCGTCGCAAGTCGAAGCAACGTTTACGTTCCCGTTAAGATCATGGCACACCGCTACGTATTAACCGATCGATCACATTTTCTTTTTGTCGTTTCCATATACCCTCTAGAGTCGTTAGAAAAATTATATATCGCATCTAACTTTGCGTATACCAAACGAGCGTTCGTTGATCGCCTGTGATTACGGAAATCGATACGTCGGTCTCAGTCGGGTGCTCCCAATCTCGTAAGACGCAACAGAAATGATAAAGAAACAGAATTTCTCAGCAAAGTGAAACAATCTGAAACGGAAAGACAATCGGTTAATAATACAGTCTGAAGAGTCGCAAATCCGTCTTGTAGGCGGAAAGTCAACCAATCAAAACTGGCGAGTCGCGTTCGTTGTGTAAAGTGACACTTTGGAAGGTGCAGGGAGAGTAAAGGTCTGTTCTTTCCAACTGATGCAATAAGTCGGTGTGAGCCAAATATATTTTGTTTCGCTCCAACTTATGGCACCAGTTCAAGCAGTTCAGCTGAAAATAACAGACCTTAAGGCCTTCTTTTTCCGCGGCCTAAGGCAGCAGGTTTTGATTTCGGGCTCAATGATAATCCAATTTATCTCAACACGTGCGAATTATGTCGTTCGCGTCATACTACTTCGCTGCGTGCGAACAACGTTCGTCGACGCTCAATTGCCGTGTTCGCGCACTTCACCGGTGTCACACACGCTTTGACACTTATTCGTTAAGGAGATGCCATACTTGAGAACTTTACTTTAAAGTTTTGATGACTTTTTTTATCTGACTGACCTTTTTCTACGAGGCTTGCGTCGTATTGGTTGCACAGAATCACAAGTGTTTTTACACGCCGGAAGCACGTGCAATAATGAATTGGAGCATTGCTCAATACGTGACGAGAAGGATAAAAAATTTTAAAATTGACACCTCGAGCTGTTGCTCGGCGTAAATATTTGCTTGCGGCTTGAAAGTTCTGCAACTTGTGCGTGCCGCACGTGTGTTTGCTCTGCTAACAAAAATTTCAGGGGACACTTCTGTATCTTTACAATTGAATTCAGAAGCTCAAAAGTATACGAGAAGTGTGCAGAAAGACTTCCATATATGCGTGGTTATGTTTCTTGCTGGATAAAACAAAGTCGCACACATTTATAGAAGATCCATATGCACAAAAAATACGAAGAGGATGGTACGGTCATGTCAGTGACGATCGTCTCTACGTTATCGACGTTTTTCGAATTCGTCGTCCATTTCGGGGCATCCTGCTTTAAAGAATAACTGCACAGACCTCTGATATTAAGAGACATGTGATATTAAGAGTTCTCTGACGGAAACGAGATCCTCAAAATATTTCTAAAGGCTCACGAATAATATTTTCGAAATTAAGAAAATTTCGAAATTCACTCGTTGCCATTATTTGAAAATAATATTGCTTGAAAGCAATATTATTTTCAAATAATGGCAACGCGTGTTTCTCCTTCATTCCCCTCTGGTGAGTCCCGGCAAACTTCTTTTCCGGAAAAGGAGCCCTGTATTTAGCTGCGAAATCGGTGTAGTGGCAACAATTTTAGTCACAGCAGCAAAACTTTTGGTTACAGCGACGCAAATACAATTTCGGCATAAACCACGCCAGAGAAATCTTTTTCTTTTCTTGTCCGTGATACAAGGAGGAATGCGCGTACCGTGTATTCATGGCCTCGAAGACGCGCTTTCGGAACATCTCTCGCGATGCATCTCCGTATACCTTCGTCGAGTACCTGCGGCGCACGGACGACTTTCGTACGAATCTTTAGGCGCAAGCAACGCTCGCGTTGCAGTCGATCGCATTCGCGTCGCGGCGACTTTACGATCTAACTTGTCGTCTATCCGGCGTAGGGACGTTGCCGATGCAACCGGACTTATGAATCGCTCTGTAGTATGTCGTTACTCTCCTACCATCCCTCCCCGCTTCCCATCCTCCCTGCTCCTCCTCCTCCTCCTCCACCATCACCACCTCCCCCTCCTCCCCCTCGTCCCTCCCCGGGGGTCCTGCACCTCCTCTCAGGTTTATTTCCACTCCTTGAGAGGGCCTCTCCTCAGGCTACCGGCCGCGGTGCACAAAAACGGTCAGACTCCGATTCGAAGGTCGACGAGCGTTTCATTGGCGTAGCAGGTAGCTCTACGATTAAAGAAAGAGCAAAGCAAAAAGAAAAGAGGTTGTAGCGGGGAGACGGGAGGGGCGAGGGGAGAGCATTTAAACAGGTAAACAGACGGGGGAAGGGGGAGAGCATCGATGTATAACATGCACGCGGCGTGCCCGGCGAAAACAAAGCGCGGCGGTGGTCCACTTGCATTGTCGTGGCAGGAATTCGCATTTCCGCAAAACTGATGGAAGATCCGTCAGGGGAACCGGTCTCAAGGACTCCGGGACCACGCGAGACACGCGAGAAGAAGAAGAAGCCGCGGACGCGCCGCCGTCTCCGGGAGCGACTCGCGAAACGTTCGTTTCAGCGACCGCAAAATCTTCGACTGCGGCGAGGCGGGAGGGCGGGAGAGGGTCTGGGAGAGGTGAGGGGTCGGGTGGAGGGACAAAAGGTCGCGGGATCCCGCGCGGCGAGGCTGCGCGGCCGCGTTAAATTACCGAAACCGATAGGTGTATATCCCGAATGAATTTCGCAATGGCGTTACGAATAATGCAGCGTGCCAGACAATGTGCAATTATTCGCTTTAACGAACAACAAGCGCGCCCGCGCGACAAAGGAGCGACGAATCGCCCGATTAAAATAATAAACGCGTCGCGCCGCGACGCGACGAGCTGCGACGGGACGCGACGGTGTCAATTTTCGCGTCCGGCCCGCGCCGCGAACTTCGAGATACGGTAAACGCGTAAACCGGGAGACGGCGAAAGGGGGGAAGGAGGGAACGGGAGGGGACGGTAGGAAGCGGCGGGGGGCGGGAGAGGGTAATAAAACGATTAACGTTGCGGCGCGTTTTGCGAGAGCGATTAACCTGTTGCTGTTGGTTTATTCAACCCGTCTGGAATTGGGTGAGACGAAACTACAGCGACCTGGCGAACTAATCTACTAGTATGCAAACGCCGCCGCCGGCGCTCTCCGAGTCCTTTGCATAGCCTTCGCATTGCCCTGCCTTGCCCTGCCCGGCCCGGCCCGGCTCGCTGGAAACCCGGCGACTCGTAATAACGGCCACAGACGGTGGGCAAAGTAACTACTACTGCCGCACCACATACCGCCGAGGCGACGGCTACCTAACGCCGAGCGGTCGGACGATTTCGCCAGGCTGTCGGTGATACGGCGACGCGACGCGACACGACGTAAGGATCCGACGGTCGGCGATCTTAGCACTGCGATCCAGAGTTTCACTTCTGTGCACTGTGAGTGTAGAGGAGAGTTGCCGAAATCGGACCGGTCTCCTAAATCGTGTCTCGTCAAATCCTTTATTATTATTGGAGTCTCTCAAGTAAGACACCTCTGACTTCTTATTGATTGGTCTAGCTCCCCGCTTCGAAAACGACGGATCTGAAGATTATCGTATCAAGAAACTCTACAAAACTCGAGGGACTCTTGGTGAAGAAATCGCCATTTTATGATGGGACATGAATATGGAAGAAGTTGATTTCTTAGCAATTGAAAGATCTATTTTGTCAATAGATATAGTTTCTGCAAATCAATGTGTGAGAAAGCTTCGAGTCGTCACTCTTGATAAGTAAAAACGCGGACGACATTTTCGATCAAAAGTCAAACGTTGTCTACTCTTGTTTGAGAAATTTTAATTATTATTGAATATGAGTGAAATCTAATGGTAAAAATGTGAAATAAATAAGCAATGGGAAATATAAAGAACCAATTTTTAGGTCATATCGTGTCTTGTGTGTGCTGTAAATATTTGAAAAGATCAGATACGATTGATGAGTTACAGTCTAGGAAATCGGTACGATTTCAGCAACTCTTCGCTATTGAGAGAGAAAAAAACAAAATTTCCGGAGTCGACGCAGTTATGCCAATATCAGTTGTTAGCCGCGCTAAATAATTCCTGATCTGGAAAGAAGCTTTTTGACTTGCTTTTGATAAGAGTTGATGTTTCGATTGCGAAAAAATTGAATGCAACAACGAGAAACGAGGAATCTCTTGAATGCGCCATCTTGGTGTTAGCGAGCGCGGATTTAACGCGGGGACTGCGATGTTGCCCGATACAGAGCCGAGCCTTATGGGACGCACCGCGGCAAGGGCGGACCGGTGCGCGAATCCGACCGTCTGATCCTGGCGAATTTCGTCGTGCTTGTTTAGATTTCTCCGTTATGTGTTGCATAATCCCGTGACTGGGTCCTGGGGTTGAAGTAACAAGAAAGGGGAAAAAGAGAGGAAAAAATGATTAGGAAAGAACCGCGAGAGAAAGAAGGAGAGAGAGAGAGAGAGAGAGGGAGAGAAGATAGAGCGCGCGGGGACTGTGAAGGCGGGCGACGGAGGTGGAGAAAGATACAAGAAAGAAAAACAAAGTTTGCCAAAGAGAAAGAAAGAAAAAGAGAGAGAGAGAGAGAGAGAGAGAGAGAGAGAGAGAGAGAGAGAGAGAGAGAGAGAGAGAGAGAGAGAGAGAGAGAGAGAGAGAGAGAGAGAGAGAGAGAGAGAGAGAGAGAGAGAGAGAGAGAGAGAGAGAGAGAGAGAGAGAGAGAGAGAGAGAGAGAGAGAGAGAGAGAGAGAGAGAGAGAGAGAGAGAGAGCAGGAAGTGGCTTGCGTAAAAAGAAAAGCCCCGGTAGCTCTCCGCGAGCGACCGGAGCGAAGAGCGGAGTGGAGTAGTAGGCCAAGTGGCAGGAACTTCCTCGCAGCCGCGCGCGGTTCTCTTCCGAGATCAGGAGAAAGAGCGAAAGAGAGGGAGAAGGGGAGTAAGGGGAAAAAGAGAGAGAAAAAGAGAGAGAGAGAGAGAGAGAGAGGAAGGAGGAGTTGAGGTACCTTTTATTTCGTTTGAGGGAGTAACTGTCAGCCGGGCATTTCGCGGAGGGGCAAAATAAAGTATAAAAGGGCTGTGCACCGGTGCACCGTGAGGTATACACGGGCTGCACGAGACACGATGTAGCAAGAGCTGGTGGAGGTGGTGAGACCCCTCGACGAGCGTCCCGATCAGTGGCGGATTCAGCGTACGCGGAACCCCGAAGTGCGATAGATCGACTCGCGCCAAAAGGGGAGATCCCCCGCCGCAGACGGCAGGTCGTTGTTGAGTGAGATTGTTAGCGCGACCAGTGGTGTCTCTGACATTTCGCTTGTCGTTTCGCGCGATCGACGATCGATATAAAGTTCACAATGTGAACGATAAATCGGAATAATGCGAGAAATTGAGAGCGAATAAAAACGCATGCATCTGGAAGTTAAAAGTAGCGATTAGAACGCACGAGAGGGGAGGAGAGGAAGAGATGGGCTCTCTCTTTGAATTCTCTCTGGAAAATGGACATTCCCTTCTTCTCTCTTTTCTTTGAGTTTTTGAGCGACAACTTACTCGCTCTTCGCGAAAACATATGAGACTGTCCGAAAGACGCGCATCCCTATCAAGAAATTCGCCACTGATCCCGATTCTTTCGGCCGCTTCTTTCTCCCTTTCTGCTCCTTTGCATCGCGCGTCTCCCGCCGCATCCTTCGCGCCGTCCTCCTCTCTTTTTCTCCCACGATATCACCGTTCCCTCTTCCTCCCTCCCCCGTCCTTCTCTTTACCCATGCCACGTTGCTCGCAGACGCTTCTGGCAGACGAGACGCGTTTTGTTCTCAACTTCCTCGATCGCGCCTTCCGGACCGCGCTGCGAATTATTCGCCAGACTCGCGCAACGTGCGAGCTGCATTCGGCTGCATCGTATGCATTGTTTATAAGCTCGCGATACACACGTTGCTGCAACACCTGTGCGATCGAGTTTTTCTCTCGATTGAGGTATGGATCTCTTCCGAGCTCAAGCTCGATCTCTCCAAGATCTGGGAAGTCCTGAATCTCTTTCGCGTCTCTGTTTCTCTCTTTTTCTTTTTTTCGTTCTTTTTTCTTTCTTCTCTCTCTCTCTCTCTTTCTCTCTCTCCCCCTTCCTCTTCGTGGCACCAATAGATGCAAGAGCAGCGCGCGTCATTCTCGTACAGCAGCGGATACTTAGATATTTCATTTAAATCGTCGTCGTAAGAGTCCCTGACGACCTTTCACACGCCGTGCGTCGTTCTCGCGGTTCTCCCATTCCGTGGATCCCCCGCGCGGTTCTACCCGATACGTCTCGCCAGAGCACAGAGCCCGGGAAAGTACTCTTCTTGGATCCCCGTTAATCCTGGGACATTCCCGCGGATTAATCTTCCACGTTTTCCACGTCCCGAAGCAACTCTACCGACGCTAAGAGAACGACGGACTCGTTGCTGTCGTAATTCCGAAATGAGCTTTCCGTGCTCGTCGCGCTTCCCCCGTCGAGCTTTTCATCTCTGCGAGATTCATACGGCGGTTAACACCTGTATATACGGGCGCGCTGCCGGAGACACGGCCGTAGATGCAATCGGCGCGCGTCGGAATGTTTTTTTTTTTCTCTTCTTTCTTTTCTCTCGTCGAGGATCCTTCACTCGTTCTTGTTGAAGAGGAATTTCGTTCACGTGGCCGACAGGGAAAGGGAGACAGAGAAAGAAAGGGAAAGAGAAAGAAAGAGAGAGGGGAGGGGGGCAGGGCGATGGGGAAGAGGGCCCCGGAGCACCGCGAGCGGGGCTCCTCTCGTCGTGGCCGCCACGCTCGTAAGAGCCGTCGCGACGGTTGTCGTGCCAAGTTCATGAACCTTGAACCCCGCTTTTGCCGACTCGTTTCGAGGTGGCCGCGTGACTGGCGATCCGACGGTGATTAGGTTTTCGGCCAACTAATGCCCGCTCCGTATCGGCTGGCCGATACGAGTTACGCACGGTCCCCGGGGAGAATTTCGCCGAACCCGGTGGGGACGGTGACGACGTCTGCACGACGCGGCGGCGGCGGCGGCGGCGGCGGCGGCGGCGGCGGCGGCGGCGGCGGCGGCGACGGCTGCACAACAAACGGGTGCGCGCCTTCCTCTCTGTTCGGGTGGCGTCTCGTCTCCGCGGCGCGGGACGCGCGAATCTGAAATTCAAATCTCCCGCGGGGACATCGCGAAAATACATAAATATGACGGCGAGTTTTTTCTTGCGCCGCGCGAGAGCTCCCTCTTTTCTCGGGCACGGAGAGGATAATGCTCTGCCGGTCGCGCTTTCGCGTACTTGACCTACGTAAACGCCGTACGCGTCGTCCACCTGCGCGTCTTCCAGATCTCGTGTCGCCGAGCCGGCCCCGCCGAGAGACCGAATGAGCTGGAGCCGAGGGCGCCCACGGCCTCGACAAAACGACGCAGGAACGTCGCGAAAACAATGACGTAAGACGCGAGGGTTCCAATCCCGTCTCCTCGATTCGACCCCGGTGCATCTCGTTGCACCGTCTCTCCTCCTCTTCCTCCTGCTCCTCATCGCTCGTCCTCATCGTCTCGCGCGTAAGTCGCGTAGATCTCCTTCGGGAGGCTCCTCTCGGACTCCCTGTCGAATGCGCGTCATAGGGAGCTAGGAACCCGTGGAGGATCACGCGACGTCCTCCCTCTCTCCATGACGTTCATCCTCGATAGGGGAGCGCGTGTGATCTGGTGGTCCTCGCGAAAACGGCCTCGGCCGTTTCGAAACGTCGCTCAATACACAGCCCGGTCGCTCGCTAGACCGTCTCCCGAGACGAGACTGCAAGATTGAGAAACGCTGGTCGTGGGGAACGAGACGGGCCGGCTCAAGGCCGCGCCGTGGTCCCACTCCCCCGCCAACCACCACAAGTCCGAGTCAAGGGCGTTTCTCCCACCTCGAGTCGAGACTGGGAGTTATGAGTCGGGGAGACCCGAGAGAGGATCTCGTCTCTCTCTCCTTCGCGATCTTCTCCGGGCCCCTTTGCCTGGCGGAGGCCTCCTCTCTTTATCCATCACGATTTTGCCCCCGTCTCACTTTCGCCTCGCGTGGTCCATATAGCGAGCGCATAATTCTCCTTCTCTCTTTCTCTCTCTCTCTCTCTCTCTCTCTCTCTCTGGTTTTCTCTCTTTCTCTGTCTTGTCCGTGGTCATCCTCCTTTTCTCCTGCGTCTCGTTGCCGGCCGCCGTCTGTGTTTTCACGCGATGACGACGATGACAACGACGACGACGGAGATCCGACTCGACTACGAGCACGCCGTACTGTCATCGCGCGGAGCGAGACGCTCCTCATGAGCCGTCGTGAATCGACGCACACGCGGTTATCGCCAGGATTCGATCCGGCGGCGATACCGGTGAGGTCAGATTCTGGTGTCATAGACGATCTGTCCGCTCTATCCGATTCGGAACTACAAGAGCGTGCGGCAAGCGGCACGTAGAGGTACGTCTGCGCGCGCACTCACGCGCCGTCGAGAACCGAACTCACCGGGATTAAACCGGTTACCGCGAGCGGACGGCGCTCAGAATCCGATTTTTCATGCACGGCTTCAAATGATTCCGAAAGATCGGGGAACCCTCCACTCCACTTCTCATGATTTTTCCGAATGCGTCCGTTTCTCTTTCTCTCTTCCTCTGTTTCTCTTCTTTTTTATTTTAAAATACCGTCTCAACCAGAGCAGCGTCGGCGACAATGGCTCGGCGCAGGACGTCCAAGTTCACGGTTGCGTGAGATCCTGCGACGAAGCAGATTTTTATCGAGATTGAATTCGATCGGAAATCATCGACCCAGTCGACGACGAACGAGGCGTCTCGAGAGACGGACGAAAAGAGAAAGAAAGCGAGAGAGAGAGAGAGAGAGAGAGAGAGAGAGAGAGAGAGAGAGAGAGACAAGCGGAAAGCTATAAATAAAAGGAAAGAAGAAAGAAAGAAAAGAGAGAGAGAAAGAAAAATATAATCTCTCCCGCCGCGACGTCGCATCGCGCGAGCTGGGCCAGGATCGGAAGTCCACGGCGCGTAATAATTTCCTCTCTGTGTTGCTCCAGCCGACGAGCAGGACGCTGAAAACACTCGCAGTCATACTTCATGATCGCTGATATCGCCGCGAGTTACCGCCCTCGGCCGCGGCTGGATTCTCCTCTCTTCGCCGGTCAACATTCTTCATCTCTCTGCCTCTGCCGAGTCCCAACGGGTTTTCGGGCATGCATGATGATCCATCATTCTTCGCGCCGTTCCGATAGTCGGCTCCTTGTCCTTCGGCTCGCATGCATTTCGCGGCGCAACGCGCTTGCCGGCTGCAGCTCGCCGTCGCCGTCGCGGCGGCTCCGCTCGTTGCTCCACGGTGTAATAGTAATTAGTCGGATTATCTGCGTATTAACAGTTTCGTGGTGGCGGGGGGCTGGCCGCTCATTGTCTCACGTAATGACGACGAGTGTGCGTCACCCGACGCGCGAGCTCGAGACGAAAATGAGAACGCTCGCACGGAGCGGAGGATGACTCGTGAATGGAGCCGAAGGATTTTCTCGGTCGCGCAACAGCTGACGCGCCTGACGTGCTGCTGAATTTCTTTCTTTTCAGCCGAGGAGAGCTGGACTCTCCTTTGCCTGGCTTGTCCTCGTGGCGTACGCCGCGAAGTACGTCCGAAAAGTATATGCATATCTCACTAGCGTCGCTGAAAAGTCGGGATATATCCGATGGCGCCGACGGCGGTGAATAAAATATACAGCGAAGTGTTTGGTAATTTTCGATGCACTCGTTCTTGCATCATTCCAACCATCAAGACAACCACGACGACGACGACGACGACGACGACGACGACGACGACGGTGATGATGACGGCGAGCAGCGCGGCGCGGGGCTCCACCATTCAAGGACACAATATTCAGAAACCGAAAGTGCGATCACGCGAAAATCTAACGTCTCGCCGAACCGGTCTAACCGGATTCGGCGTTGTACGGCTGGTTAAGATGGCACGACCGATCGGTGAGCCGCGTAAACTCGTTCCTCGTCATTTTTGGCAATAACTACATTAACCGCGCCGCGTCCCGGCCGCGCCGCAGACGCGAATCAAATTGCCATCTCGCCGTGATTCCTGGGCCCGGCGGTGTCAGAGGTCGATGTCTCCGCCGCCGCGGCTCGCGAAGGGCAGCGATTAGCATCGGAGATGAGCGGCATCGAAGCGATGGGCTCCGGATAAGAAGTGGCGAGTCGATGGCGCCCGCACAGATCGTGCGTGGTAGCGAAACTGCTACTATTATTGTCGGCTCTACGACATCTCTTGACCAACAGATATTGCTTATTTTCTGTTTCTGTTTCTTTTTTTCTTTTGTTTCGATCGTCACGGATATCAGCAGAAACAAGACTGATCGAATTAACGTGACAATGACGTAAACGCGTTTTAATTTAAGAAAATAGAATTTCTGACTCTTATGGACTTTATTCGATTCTTTCCAAATTTCTTCTTTCTTTTTACTTTTCTTCCTCAAATTTGGTTGAAGGAAACGGAATTTCTGGATCTTATGAACCAAATATCCTTCTTTTCGATTTTCTTCTTTTTTGCTTCTTTCTCAAATTAGATCGAAGCATTTCTACTTCTATAAATGCGCTTCTTTTCAAATTTCTTCTTCCTTCCTCCTTTTTCTCAAATTTGGTTGAAGGAAACGAAATTTCTAGTTCTCATGAACCAAACTCGCTTCTTTTCAAATTTCTTCTTCTTCCTTCCTTTTTCTCAAATTTGTTTAGAGGGAACGGAATTTTTAGTTTTTATGAATTATATTCCCTTCTCAAATTTTTTCTTTCTTAAATTTGGTTGAAGGAGACGGAATTTCTGGTTCTTATAATCTTGATCCTTTTAAAATTTCTTCTTTCCTCTTTTTTTCAAAATTTTTAAAGGCAACAGAATTTCTATTACTTATAACTCAAATTTGATTCTTAAAAACCAAGAATTTTCTGCCCCCTTCAATCATAACACATTTAATTATGCAATTGTCACGTTAGTTCAATGAATCTTTTCCAAGTGCAAAAAACACCTTCCGACCAGAAGATAATCTTTGCCCAGATAAGCTTTCACGATTATCACGAGATGAGGCAACTGGTGATATAAATTTGTTCAAATTTGCCAGATTACATTTGTGAAGCAAATGTATTGTATTGAATAAATCGTTTAATTTACATCAGGCATTAATGTAAATTTTCGGTGGAATGTGTGCAGCAACAAACTTACTAAAAATTACACGCAGATTTTCATGTTACATTTTATATGACATATTTTTTGAATAAATTTTGAAAATTTTTTTTCGCATTTCTATTTCGTCATTCTGCGATAAATATGAATGGCGTATACGCCACTCGTAAGACACGAAACCTTTGAAAATCGACTGGTAAAGTTGCTGGCAAATTTACATACACTTGTCTATCTGAGTGATCTTCCGCGTGCGTAATCTCGCCGAAATTTGTCAGCGCGTACACGAGGCCGTCACGGGAGTAATCCGATATATACGAGATTCCAATTATTCCGATTATTCGAGATTACTCGATCGCTCGTGGTAGTAATGCACATAGGTCGAGCGCAATTGCGGCACTTTTCACTTCGCCTTTCCTTTGACAGCGCGAGCTCTCTTGGCTATCTCAATTTGATCTTTTTACAGTCTTCGTATGGGCGGGATTCACTTGTGCGGCTGTGGTCGTGAAGTTGGAAAGTCAAGTGCAGTCGGGCAGCTTCTCGCAGACGACAGAGTTTCTCAAACACGGTGAGGCTTTCTCTCTCTTTCTCTCTCTCTCTCTCTCTCTCTCTCTCTCTTTCCCTCTCCCTCTCCTCGTCCTTCTCTCGCTTCTCTTCCTCCTGCTGCTCCTCCTCTCTGCCTCGTGTGTTTATAGGCCGCTCAAACTTTTGCATCGATCGAACGTATTATAGCTTAACAGTTCTCCAGTGAAGTACGCTTCAGATGATCGCCTCTCGCTTCCCTTCGAGTAACTACTTAAACGCTCCGTTTTCGCTGCCGCGCAAGAGTAATGCAAAAAGTAACAGACAAAAGTGACGACGTTATTTCTCGCATCGGCGAACGAGCCGAGTGCTTTTACATATTGCATCCCCCTTATTTGCCTCCTCGGATACGTACGCGGAAACATACCGATATATCCTCCGGGTAATGGACGGCACCGTCGTGTTTGCGTGTTTACAATTTAACAAATGAAAACGAGATCCTCGGGAACGAATTATCCTCCTTCGTTGGATATTAATGAGACGTTGAGAAAAAACGATGGCAAGAAAGAGAAATATAAATGAGAGGAGAAAGAATCGCGTTGAAAGTGAGACAATTATACATACATTGCAAATTAAGTGAACAATTATATACACGGGAAATAAATTACTCACACTGAGAAAAAAAAACTATTTGACATTTGTAACTGTAGATTTTTGCACATAGGGAAATAATTGTTACAAATTATTTACCAAAAAAAACCACATCTACTTTGTATTAAATCCTATTATATCCTATAATATTAGCGATAACAACCTTACTGCAAGTTACTGCTGCCACTTTCGTGTTGGAACAGCCGGAAAATATGGTCAAAAGTAACTATCATTTATGTTAGATCAACCATTTCTTTCTCTCAGTGGGAGACGGTAACAAGGGCCAATAATCTCGATCGACGCGATTGGCTCGCGTTCGACAGTGTATGAATTATTGCGTCTGTGTTTCGACTTCTTCCTCCCTCTCTCTCCCTCCCTTTATCTCTTTCTCTTTCCCCCCTCTCTCTCTCTCTTCTCCAAGACGAATCGGAAGAATTGAATGTTAAATTTCGCGAGTGGTGGCAGTCATAAATTTCTGCCGACCGGCCGACGCACAGTCGGCTAAAGCGAGAACCACTGGCGGGATGAACGTGCTCGCATGAACGAGAGCAAGTGGCTTCTGTGCCTCGCACGGCCAAGATTTTAACGTACGATTCTACGCGATAGAGTTTAGCAGGATAAGAGCACGGTATCTCGCGCGCGCACACACACACGCACGCACACACACACACGCAAACACGCACGCACGCACGCACGCGTACACAGCGTGCGTCCATCATAAGAGCGAGCGAGCGCGCGCTTTGTAAGTGCGTTGCAAATAGCGGCGGGCAAATAATCCAAATCAAGGCTGCGCGCGCGAACGCGCGTTCTGACAAGCAGCCGTTCCGACGTGTCCGTGCAGAACTGGTTGCACCGCGAGAGACGGACTGTTTCCGACGGTCGCTCGAATTTACGACGACGCGCGAAATTTATTCGCCGCGCGTCGTACACCCGATAAAACGAATCCTCAAATCGCGACCGTTGGAATTCGCGCGCGAGAGGCGTTGCCGCGCGCGCGAAACGCCAAAAATTCTCGCCAGCTCTCCCCGATAGTACCGATCCACGTGAACTTTGCACAGCAACTCTGGACGCATTAAATCACGAAATTCAGCAACGCTGAGCCGCCCGCGACTGATCAGGCTGCGTTTATCGCATGGAACGACGAAGTAGAAGTACGAAAAAGGACGATCGGAATTCGCCCCGAACGATGGACGTCACGATAGATGTAATATGAAAATCTCGGTGCATCTTTCGGCAAAATTTGTCGCCGCGTCGATACAGTAAGAAAATTTATCTTTTGTGTGATGTAAACTTAATAATTAATTCAATACAGCGTATTTACTGCATAAATGTAATTGAAAGGACTGCAAAGTTCTCATTATCGATTTCTCTCTCTCTCTCTCTCTTTCTCTCTTAGCTGCGCGATTTTACGGAGTCGCGAGCGCGCGTTAAATGGAAAATTTCGCGTGTGCAAAATGTCGATTGTTCTTGTGGCTGAGATCATCGGGTAACGTTATACATACACGCACGCACACGTACGTCCTCGAGATTTATCCCGACGCGCGAGAAGTGTCTTGGAACGCGACGATCATCGACGGCGTCCGTGAAAAATAACAGGAAAACGAAAATCGCAAAAAGCGGGTTCGTGTCGAAGAAGCAGGGGTGATTTATTTTCGAGCAGACTCGCGCGCGCGTAAGAAGCGAAGAACGAAGAGAGGCAACATAACATCAACTACGGCTGAAACAAAGCAATAAAATTATGTGGCGGCCGGTGTTTACCGAGACATTGTATTTTTCATTACGCCACTTTCTAATTGACGTCAATGCGACGGCGAAAACGAAAGTGCGCTTAAGTTATGCAAGCTCCAAGTTGAGCCGGCTGCGCTTTTACTTTGTTAACATCGAGATTGTTTCCTTCCTTTGACCGCGTTCCTCGGTTTAAAGCTCCGCTCTCTGTTGGAGAAACGGAGGAGGAGACGCTCCCATTACATATATCAGGGAATTCTCCCTCTGCCTTACTCTCTCGCGCGCGACATTACTTTTGAATTTCCCGTCGAATTACTAAATGGACGTCGCTCCAGGTAAATGACGTAAATACGTCTCGGCAAGACACACCACCGTCACTTCTTCGTGGCAGGGTTTGGGGAGCAGAACATAACGGAAAATAATGAGGGTGTTGCGTTTGCGAAGACATGCGCCTCCTCTGGTTTTATTTGTAAATTTTATTCGTATAAAAAAGTGAAAATGAAAAACAGAACACGCTCGGGGCACGGACGCGGGGCCGTTTCGTGACGAACACCCACACACTTGTTGATTAATATAATATATATATACGTGTACGTAAAAAAAAATAGATATATGATATATATATTATACGAGAAGCGCGCTGTGGCAGAGTCGCGGACGAGGGATGTACACGAGGGGAATGAAACGGAGACGGGACACGCCGAAGAAACTATGTCGGGAAGCGGGACAGAGGAGACAGATAGACGGACAGGCAGAGGGAAAGAGAGAGGAACAGGGACGGAGAACAAAGTGTGCGAAGGAGGGAGAACAAAGGATATACACGATATACATGGTGATATATCTTTGGGAACTGCCGGTTCGAACAGAATCGGACCCGCGCCGCCGAGACACTCGTCAGTCACAAAATATATGAGACGAATTGATTTCCTTCACTCTCTCTTCCCACTCCCTAAATTACTATTAGGAACCTGGTTCCGCCATAACGTTGCATCTATTTGCGGTGCAGCGAAAAAAAACAAAAGAAAGCCCGCGCCCAGATCCGGCCGAGTTAACCATCCTCCGCGAGAGGCCGATCCGCGCGTCTCCTCGCGCGGTCTCGATCCTCCGTGGAGATTCGAGTGAGGGTGAGGTGTGAGAGTAAACGCGGCGACGTGCATACCGCCGGCGCGTATTGAACAGATCGTCGCGGGAAATCAAAACAGGTTAAATCGGCCGTTACAAATGATAAGTCAACACACACGCGTCAATTATTTCGAACAATCGACGGGCGCGCGCGCGCGCGATTACACGCCGCTCCTCTCGGCCGTCCTCTCGAGCTCCTCTCGTCCGAACAACGCAAACTTAACGACGTAACTTAGAGGTAAACGAAGGCGCACAAACGGAGAACGTATATAACGAAGGAAAATTCGGCATTCCACCGCTGTTTCGGGGAGGGGGGGGG
>NW_022639524.1:828450-830910 GCF_010583005.1 Odontomachus brunneus
GGGGGGGGGGGGGGGGGGGAGGAAACGCATCGATAATCGCGCATATCGATTCACGCGCGTGCGAAGGGCGCACGCCATTCTCGTGGCACGCTAGCTAGTCCGCAGTTCCCTAATGGATGCCGCGCTTAATCCCCTGGCATTTTCGCGAAGAATATCGTTGTCCGTAAAGAGTTACGCCGAAAAGGTAACATCATTCTCAACAATTTATCGTACCGTCAAACATGAATCAAGAGGTATACCACCGGCAATATAATTAGGGAAGTTGCGCCGCGAATAAATTTGCATGCGAAACGACGAAAAACGAGGTAAGGTCGATCTTGGCGCAGTATTTCGCTGCTTTCGCGTATATACTTGTAAATAATGGTATATGCATCACCGGCGCTTGGCACCGCGTGATCTCTATTTCTTTTACAATTGCGATCGTGCGAGTTACGTGTGTGTATGTATATCTGGGTGTATGTGTGTATATGTGTGTATGTAAGTGGATGTGTGTATGCGTTTGCACGTGTTTCTGTACGTGTACATGTATACATATATAAATCTATATAAATAAGACACGGGCAACGCGTGCGTTGAAAACGTCGGGCGCGAGCGCGATTTTTCTGGCCGCGCGCGCCGCCTCTTAAGAAGTAAATCTTGTCCCAAGTCGGACGCGGCGAGGAGGAGAAAAACGTGAACGAGCGCGAATTCGGGCGCGCCGACGTTTAATCTCGCGAGATTCGGACATTCACTACCCCCTTTCGTTCGTTCGCGGAATTGTTCGCAAACCGCGCGGAAAGGTCGCGCGCACTCGCGCGCGAACGACGTTCTCAACGCATCGCGGCACGATCCTAAGTATACTTATGCGCATCTGTGAAACGTATTGCACCTGTATCGGCGTCCGCATCCGCGCGAGGGCATCCCCTTTTTCCTCCTCCGGTTAAAGCTCAATTTTGAGAAAGCGAGATCTCGCGCGGGGAAACGGGAAAGACTTGTGGTGTGAGCGAATGACCCGTTCGGAGTTTTTGCTTCCGCGCGCGTCGCGTGAATTAACGTCAACTCTCGCGCGCTCGGAGATTCGTGTGTGAGAGAAGAAAAATAACGAAGGAGAAAGAAGGAAAGACAGAAAGTCCGGCCGGGATCGAGAGGGAAGCGACGAGTAGCCGCTCTGCCGCGGGAACTCGCTCTGCGCGTGCAAAATACGGCCGCGCCGCGTCGACAGAGAATCGCCTCGCAGGACGGTGCGCTTCCTGATTTTCCTCCTGCACCCTTTCCCCCCTGCCATGCGTCCCGACGCGCACCCGTCTCACTCGTCTCGTTTCCCGAGTAATGCATGACGCTGACGTCACGCACAAGTGATAGCCGCGTCATGCATCGCTCGCAAGTGAAGATCGAAGCTCGCTCTGTACACCCCTGGCCGTCCTTCGAATCGAGAGAGAGAGAGCGCGGCTTTCGGCGCTTCTCCCTCAAACCGGTGAATCTTTGAACTTCGATACGGGAGTTCGACAGACATGCAACTTCGAGGAGCGAGTTCCCGTCGGTTTCATCTCTCCGTGCGCCTTCGTGCCCGGCCGTTTTCTTACGGAGTGTCTGAATGGATGGAAATGAGTAGGAATAATCACGCGTACAGAAACGTCGGATGCGCCACCCTGTCGGCGAAGCGCGGCCCGCTTGACGAGCGCGCGCCCTGAGTCTTACGAAAGAGAAAGAGAGAGAGAGAGAGAGAGAGAGAGAGAGAGAGAAGAAAGAGAGAGAAAACAATAATTTACGTATATATCTTTAGGAAATATATAGGGCTTAAACCTAATCTATGTTGAGCATTCGGTGAACGACGAGGGTGACGCAGCCTTGAGATGATAAGAGACGCGCTTCGCCTCTTTCTCTACGTCTTTGAAAGCACACGTTCCCGACTACGAGGAAGATGAGCAGGGGGAGGGGGTGGGGGAGTAATCGTAGAAAAAAAACGAAAAAATATGTATATATATATAGCGAGAGCAAAAGAATCGAAAGGGAAGAAACAGGATCGCTGCTCTGTCGTTTCTTTTCTTTTCCTTTACGTATACGGATCGCGCCTTCGAGAACCGCGAAACTCGTCGCGAGCGCTGCCCTTCCTCTCTCTCGCCTACGTGGAGGTTCCGTGTCCGTTCCCGTCCACCTCGTCGTGATAACGCGGACGCGTGCGAAGGAGACCGATTGACCGGCTCGCCGTGATGAGCGGCAGAAGACCAAAAGGATCCTCTCCGTGATAGAACCGTCGCGGCGGCGGTCCTTTCATTGTACGACCGCGTTGCGGAAACGCAACAAGTGACGAACAAGCGAAGGAGAGCGAACGCCGGCCGGTCCGTGTGACAGACGAGAGCCGTTATTGCAAAATAGTAAATCGATCGACGGCCACTGCGACGATTCTCCTCCGTCTTTGATACAGATAGCAACAGAGAAAGAGAGAGAGAGAGAGAGAGAGAGAGAGAGAGAGAGAGAGAG
>NW_022639524.1:831290-837086 GCF_010583005.1 Odontomachus brunneus
GAGAGAGAGAGAGAGAGAGAGAGAGAGAGAGAGAGAGAGAGAGAGAGAGAGAAAGAAAGAGAGAGGGAAAGCAGCAGAGAGAGGGAGAGAGCGCGGCGACGACGGCGGCGCTCAGCCGAGATAATCGCGATATTCGACTCGAGAAAGCCGGCTGACGGCGTAATTCCCGACGTAGGATCGTATGAAATTAAACGGATGTTGCTCGTCGTTAATGATCGTTATCACAGTATATCGCTGATTCTACTTAATACACACGCTTCGCTCTCTCGTATTCCTGCCCCTCTCTCTCTCTCTCTCTCTCTTTCTCACCGATCGAAATGGCACCGCGCGCAAGATTCCGACGTCATCGTCGTCGTCGTCGTCTAACCACCCGAACCAGTTTCGCGCACAGGCAGGGGCGCGATGGAGATTTTTCGGGGCCTGAAGAGTCAACAATATTTAGAGAGCCGAAGAGCAAAAAGGTAAATTCAAAGGAAGAAACGAGCTCTATCTCACTTGTGTTGCGCAGAAGATGGAAATACGAGAGACGCCCGTTATGTATATACGCCCGTAATATATATTTTTTTCTTCTTCTTCACTTTAACGGGCTTGAAATATTTCACGTAACCCGCGTAAAAGAGTAAAACGTTCCAGCGGATGAGGAATTTTACGCGCCCCGCTCAAAAATTCGTCCGTTCTACGTCTCGCGCACTCACTCGCCTCCCCCTTTCTCTCTCTTTTCCTCTTCTCTGCTGATTCGCGAGAGGTCCACGGGATATTCCGGGCACCAAGTTATTCCGTGGTCTCGCTTAACATTGTGTTCTTGGGTTTTCATTAGTTCTCGCTTAAATCCGCTCCTGCTCGCGGCAGCAGTTCGCGACGAGTTTCGCGGTCTCTCGCGCGCGTACGGAACTTAAAGTATAAAGTAACGTCCCTGTCATTCGGCCAGAAAACAGCTCTGGGCCTCCCTCTTGCAAAGTACATTTTGCAATATGTGTATAAAATATATATTTATATATATAATATATATATATAATATATATATATAAAAAAAAAGAGATTAAACACCAATCCGACATCGCTTTCTCTTCTCTTGTCGCGACACTCTCGAGTATACGTATTATTATATATCACACGGCGGATTTTGTGACTGCGAGATTAGAGATTACAATAAAGCATAAGCACTAGTAGTCGATTATCGATAGTGTGTAAAAAGGAAAAAAAAGGAGACTCCTACAATGTCGGATACGAAAACAGAGAGAGAGAAAAGTTCGTATAGTCGACGGGATACAGCGTATTGTAATAAAAACAGAGGTGATCAAAATGTTATACGATACTAACTAAAAAAAAAAGAAAATGCACCATATGCGATATCTCTCTCTTGCATAAAAAACTTAATAGTAATATAATAATTATAAAATAATTATAAAATAGCTATATATATATATATAATATTAATAAAATAATAAAATATGATATAATGATACACAATTCGAGTACGGCGTAGTAATAATAATAATAATAATAATAATAATATTAATAATAAAGAAAACAAATATCTGCACTTTTATCTACACTTTGTCTACAACACAGTTATCATCTTCCTTGTCAAACTTCGCATTTCTTCGGTTTATACGATTCTTTATCGCAGTCAAGCTCCCCCCAATTCGTCTCGACATAATAACGTATCTTGACTCATTCGAGAGAAAGAAGATCACGTCGGGAAACGCGTGTGCGTGCATGTCTCTCCCTCCTCTTTTCTTTTTCTAAGATCGACGTGTTTGTGTTTGTGTTTGCGTGCGTATGTGTGTTCGTGTGTATATGCAATCGGCTATTTTCATTATCGCGGATCCCTTTAAAGTACAACCGGCCGCGTGCACGCGAGACCGTACCGAGTCCGAGACGATGTCTCATGTGCTTCTCTCTGTCTCATCGCGCGGTTTCACCGCACCTTGCACCCTTTTACCCCCCCCCCCTTTTCCCCGAGAAAAACTCTCCTCGCGCGTTTCACTCTCCTCACGGCATTCTCGCGCATGCTTTCGCGACGTTCACCCAGCGGCGAGAGTTTTACCGATCGAGCTGCGTCGAGACCTTCTCGCCGGGACACCCTCGGCAATCTGACTTAAATCGCACCGAACTACGCAAGCACCATGCAACAACAACACCGGCCCGTCGATTGATAAGACTCGAAGTGCAAAAACAGGCTATATCGCTATATGTACATCTGTGTAAAAACGTGGTATAAAATGAGTATTAAGTGAAAAACTTTGATCGAGCCGAGAATTCAGAAACAATGCGGCGATATAAAAAATGCAGTGCGGTCGCACGGGGGAGGGAGGGAGAGAGGGAGGGGAGTGGGGGGAAGGTCTCGCGGGCGAATGGAACGATCTCGCGGGAGCCGTGAGAGACTGAAACTTCTTTCGTCTTATTATGAACGTTGTCGACGGGCAAAAATGAATGGAAAAAAACGCGAATTCCAGATCTGTCTGCTGAGAAGCGTTTTGCGAACGCTTCCTCCCAATAACAAAATATAATATTAATAGTAAACCAGACGTTGCCATCGGCGCCCACCGACATACGGAATCTCTTTTTTTATGCCGATCTGCGTGTGCATTCTTCTTTTTCTTTACATATGTATGTATATGTATATATATATATATATATATATATATATATATATATATATATATATATATGTATATATATATATATACACACACATATATATTGGTGATTCATATCGCCGGAAGGAAAAAAAAATATATATATATTATTCATGAAAGACAAAAAACGTATCCCGCGCGCGGACATCGGCATTTATCTGATCGATAAAAATACTCCGCGTCCGATAACGAGTAAAACATGCAAATGAAGACAGATGTTCGCGGCAAGAGTGAATTATCATCGTACGGGCTGACGGTCGACAACCGCGAAACTGCTAAACAGTCGATTATCGTTGAGTGCGAAGAACAAAAAAAAAAAAGAAAAAAGAAGAGAGAGAAAAAACGAAACGCGACTATTTCTCCTTAATTCCTCCATTTCAGATCGTTCCCCCGCGAACCGAATCGAAGTCTCTCTCTCACTCGTTCGCCCTCGGGCTAATAGTCGTTACTAATAGTCGTTACTTGAGACCCCCCCCTCCAATAAGATATTCAGACTTCTATTCAGAGTTCGAGTAAGTTTTTCAGTTGAATTATATATGTGATAATCATATAGATATAGTAAAAATAGATCGAGCATGAGGCGCGAAAACTGAGGATCAGATAGAAAGAGACGGAAGATAGGTACCGCATCTTTCATTTTCACTCTTTCCTAATTAGAGAATGCTTTCTTTTCTACCTGATCTTCACCGTCAAGTAGAGAACACGCTCAGTCTATTCTTATTATGTGTAAGGTGATAATTATATATCTGAATCGCGATTCAACTGGAAAATTCTCACTCAGCTCCGTATTCAAATCGAAATATCTCACTTGGAGACGAGTTTTCGAGTTTAATAACTATTAATACGGACCTCACTCGCTCACTCGCACACACACACAGACAGACAGACACACACACACACACATACAGTGGAAGTCCTAGGAAAATATTACGCTCAAGGATCGCCCAAAGAGATCCGCAGTCTTTCGATGTCCGCGCGAGACGCCGCGCGTCCACGCAAACGGCCGTCCGAAGTTCTCGACTCGTCGCGAGATATCGCGGACCGTTGGCGGTATCGTCCGTCGAACACGATAAACGGCCCCGGGCATCACGTGCGCGAAACGGCGGCGCGACTATCGGTTCACCGTAACCGTCAGTATCGGCCGCGACGATTGAAGGGCGCGCGGGGGCGCGCAGCAACGGAACTGCCTCTCGTATCCATCAGAGAGCACTCGCGCGCATTTGCGAAGTCGTCCTCGACTCTGCGCGTCCCGCGAGACCACCTTCTAATTCGCTCGTCGCAGACTCATTCGTATATCGCACCGCCGAGCGCGCGACGTCGACTCGACGCGACCTTATCGTTCACCGTGTCCGACGCACTATCGCGGAAAGTCTCCGTCGTCGTCGTCGTCGTCGTCGTCGTAGTCATCGTCGACGAGAAACGTAACGAGCATATCGCATCTCCTTTTACCCTGCCCCGCGCGTCTTCTCTCCCCTCCTCTATACGTATACGTACGAAGGCATACGGAAATCGACGTTTCTCGCGTTTTGCGAGGCTCGAGCCCCGCGCTGGAGGACTCGTTAGGTGTCGGTGATGTTAACGAGCACGCTCGCGCGTCGTCCGCATCGTCTCGCGCGCCGCAAGCACGCGACGGAAGCGCGCGCGGCTTTGGGAGAATCGCCCTCACAACGTCAGCAACAATAATACTACTCGCGAAATTTGCAATTCTCGGCCGCGCCGGGCAGGAGAGGCCCCGCCGTCGCGCGTTCCCGGCGTCCGATACATACTTCACCCCGCTTCTCCCCGTGCCTGATCCCCCTCCTTCAGAACTTCGCGTCTTACGCAACGAACGTCAGAGAAAGACAGCAAAATATAATAAGATCAACAAAAAAGTAAAAAAAAAAAAAAAGACAAAAAAAAACAACAGCGAACAACCACCACGATTATATCGTCGTCGTCGTCGTCATTTCGTTCTCACGGGTCTTCCCTTTCCCGCGCCCTTTTTATACACGCGTGTGTTATAATGATTTTTTTTTTCTTTAGTTAATTAATAATTTAATGAGTCGTTTAACGCGACGCCTCACGACGCGATTCCCCCATTCTTCTCCTCTTGCTCGTCTTCTTCCATTTTTTTTTTCTTTTCCCCCTCTTTAGTACTGCATATATCGGAGAGAGTATCGATATACAATTGCGGTTCCTCAATATAATATAATATACCTTCCTAAAATATACGGTCAAATCACTGCCGCGAGCAGCAATTCCGAGGCACTACGAACAGGCCACAGAGAATATGGCCGCACAATTATCATCTTCAGATCTCTGTGTGTCTAAATGATAAAAGACTAACTGTAGAACGCCTAATACGTACGTAATCGTTAATTATACTTACTCATCTCGTCGTCTATAGACTCATTATGTAATGTACAATAATTAGAGAGATCACACGTCTTAATATAGAAATTTTAAAAGATTATTCTCTAGTACGTGTTGAAACCGTCCCCTTCCCCCTCCCTTCTCCTCTTCCTCCTCATCATCATCATCCTCCATCTTTTCCACATCGTCTACCTCGTCTTTTTCCCCTCATTTAAGTATTGCCACAAAATGTTTTCTTCTTCTCCCGATTTCCCTTCCTCCCCCTCCTTCTTTCTTCCCTATTTCTTCTCCTCTTTCGAAAGGTGACGATGATAATTTTCCGAAAGATGTGAGCGGACCCCCCCACCGCGCACGCGAGAGCGAGGTCCACCAAAGTCTTTTCTTTACTTTGAGCTACGCTATCGGCTACCCTACATTTTTTTTTTGTTTAACGCTAACCTCTACGGTGTCTCAGCCTTCTTCCACGTTCCCTCCACTTTTCGTACGCTCTTACCTAGTGTATTTTTTTTTTATCAGCACCAATCTGATTTTTAAAACCGATTCAAAATATCGTCATATAGTTAGAATAATAATATAACCTGTCGTATAAATATACATTCAAATATTACTATAGTATACAAGAGTCGCATCTCCCCTTTCGCGCGGTGTCGCGCGGTACCCAACCGGTCGTACTTGACGCGCGAATCTACCGGAAAGCTATGGCTCGGCGCAGGCGGGGAGGATACGTCGTCCTCGTAAATCCTACCTATAATTTCTCTCGTATCTTCCTCTTTTTTCCATATCTCGTCGTATCTCTCTGCCC
>NW_022639524.1:837340-842689 GCF_010583005.1 Odontomachus brunneus
CCCGTCCCATCCCCTGTCACCCCTGGCTTTCTCTTCCTCCTACTCACCCACTCAATCATACACACGTCTCTTTTTCCCGCGTCATTCACGCCCAGTCTCATTCGCACGCACTCCGCATACTTCACCTTTCTCCGTCACTTCTCTTTTCTTCCCCCCTACCTCTTCTTCTTCCTCTTCCTCGTCTCCTTCATCTTCATCGTCTTCTTCGTCTTCTTCCTCTTCTTTGTTTAGAGTGAACAACTTTACATTATTTACAGACATTCTTCTCATGGTCGTGTAAGCGCGTTTCCTCTGAGGAAGCAACATTTCTCTTTCCCACTCTCTCTCTCTCGCACATACACACAACACACACGCGCACACACATTCTCTCTCTCTCTCTCTCTCTCTCTCTCACCCTCTCACTCTCTTTCTAACTCTCCCTCCCTGTCTCTCCCGCAAATCTTTTAAAACATAGGCAAGTTAAATATTGTATCACAATCGTTTTAGTCTGGTCGAAATCGAACATCTTCAACCCGTTTGGCGATACGCGTTTTGAACGGTGAGCGACGGCGCCCCGGATGGCGCGTGCACCACCCCGCGAAAGATAAGCGGATTCGAAGGAATTCACGGGAATTCACCCCGCGAGTTCACCTCCTTCCCCTGTCTCTGCCCCCTCCCCCCCTTCCCGCCATTGCCTCGAACGTTAGAACGTTCGTCTCCCTCGCGAGAGGAGTTCCTATCGATTTCCTCGTGTTCGCCTACTTCTCGCGGGAGCAAGCCCCGAATAGCCTCGTGCTATTCGCTTGTCCACGAAAGAAACGCGGGAAGGTACGTCGTATGACCGATCAATATATAAAAAAATACGTACAACGGGGGAATAGACGAGACTTTTCGTTGGTTACTTTACCTTGGTTCTGGCTAGCGAGAAGAAGCTCGACGGTGAGCGAGGGCGTGCCGCTTTCCGCACTCTTTTCGGTCATTTCCTCTCTCACTATATCCCCTCGTCCTTCGCGCGAGAGATCGACGACTCGTTGAGCGGATCGCAGCGGGGACCGGCGATTTGCGTGCGCCGGCGGATTAAACAGAGAGTGGCGCTGAGTCGGCAACGGACGACTGATCCTGGCACCCTTAAGGGGTCGCGATCCAAAGCGCAACCCCACCGAGAGCACGATCGCGATCAAAGGAAGAAGAAAAAAAAGGAACACGCGTCGCGAACTTGCTACGACCGAATTTCGCGGCGAGTCCGAACCGCGACCGAACCGATACGAACCTGAGAGCGACACGATGACCGCGCGATGACTCTAACCGCGATGTGTGACGTCGTCTCTCCGCGATATCAGCGAGTAACGAGAGGAGAGAGCCGGCCGCCATCCCCTCGCTCGCTTCCCCGAACGTACACGAAGACGATCTCTCTTCGGTCGTCACTATCCGTGGAACGGAACCACTCCTCGGCCCCTCTTTCTTCATTACAGCCAATGCCACGATGTGGAAAGAGAGAGAGAGAGAGAGCAGGAGACATTCGTCGGATAACACGACGATCAGCCGACGAAGAGACCGCGACCGGTGTGAGACGTCGTCTCTCGGACGTCCGCTCGGGGCACACGCGACTAAGAAGAAACCGGCCGCCGCCGTGTTCACCGTCGAGCTCTCGGGGCTAGCTGGCGACGCGTTCCGAGGCTCCGCTAAGCAATGGAACAAGAAGTGCGAGCGAGTTGCGAAACAACCGCGGAAAGCAAGAAGACTCTAGTAAATGCACGACAAATGTCACGGGTAGTGTTGCTGGATCGGCTGCTGGCCGCCGCACCGTTGGGACGACGTTGCGGCGACGGCGGCGGCGGCGGCGGCGGTGGTGGTGGTGGTGTTGGCAACGGCGGCGGCGGCGACGGCGGCGGCGACGTTTGACGTGGCGTTGGCGGCCTCCAGCGCGGGACCGAAGCAGCGCTGAAACCTCAGCGCGGAGATTCCTGCTTGCTAGTAGGCGGCAGGATGGACGGTTAGTCACTGCGGCGGCAGACCGGTCGGTGGCTTGAACTCGCCGGTCACGGACACGCCGTTCGCCTGGCCAGGGAACTGCGCGCTCGACACCGGCGGCTGATGATTGAATGCGGGCGCGTAGCACTGCGGGAAGTAGAGCTCCGGCTTCACCACCGTCGGCGTGAGGCCACGCGGCACCGTCACCGGGCCTAAACTGACCGGCGTGCCGGGTGGCTTGGTGTCACCGCTCGAGTTCCGGCGCACCTTAGCCGCGTGCGGGTTCATGTGGTTGTCGATGTGCTTCTTGACCTCGGGCTCGGTGGCGAAACGCCGCCTGCAGTTGGGCATCGGGCAGCAGAACGGCCGGTCGCCCTGGTGGGTGCGCGTGTGCTGGTCCAAGATCGCCTTCTGACGGAAGTCTTTGCCGCACTGCTGGCACTTGTACGGCTTCTCGCCGGTGTGGATGCGCAAATGTTGATTGAGGATCGTGCGCTGGCGGAAGTTACGGCCGCAATACATGCAGCCGTACGGCTTCTCGTTCGTGTGAATGCGCAGGTGCTGCGTGAGATGCGACTGCTGACGAAATCTCTTGCCGCACTCCGGACACGGATACGGACGGGACTCGATGTGTATGCAACCGTGCTGCAGCAGCGTGGACTTCTGCTTGAACTCCTTCTGGCAGATCGGGCAGCGCACGTAGAGCGGCATTCCCGCTGAGCGGCCGTGCTGTATCACGTCGGGTAGGCAGCTCTTGGTGCCGCCTTGCTGCTTGATATACTGCAGCGCGCCAAAGCTGCCCGTGCCAGCCGCGCCGAAGACCGCGTGATTGCCACCTTTCGGATCCTTGAAGTAAGCCGGGTACTGCATGGAGTTGGCGTCCGGCGCCGGACTGAACGCGCCCGACTGCGTGTCCGTGTCGCCGAAGGTCGACGCCACCTCCTCCTTACCCTCTTCGGGAGGAAAGGGCACGTCCTGTGGCCAAAGCGTCGGCGTCATCCCATTTTTGAAGATGAGGTGTGGGCTCACGTCTGTAACGAAAGCGGTTCACGTTCATCGGCGGTATTCCACGGCGGACGGGTAGTAGAGGAACGTTAGTAGTAGCCCGGACTACGGTACGACTCGACGGGATAAGATCTACTCGCCAGAACTGTTCAGAACGTGATGACGCACGGATCTCGCAGAAAGCGAGAACAGCCAGACGCCGTCGAAAGACCACCCTTAGGTGGTGTGTCTCTTGAGACACCCCGACCGATCTGTCGCTTTGCGCGTCTTTCGGACGACCTTCGCGCCGTTTAGGAAGCTACCGTAACCCAATCTACCGCGGCCCCAATCGAGAGAGAGAGAGAGAGAGAGAGAGAGTTGTTAGGGAGTAGTGGGTGAAGTACGAGAAGAAAGCAGTCCGATGGCGGGTCAAGGTCCATCTCCGAGCGACGAACGGGAATCGCGACGAGACACGCGAGAAATCAGAATTATACTTATATAGAGATGGACCACTGGTGGTTAGAGATTGGATGAGACGAGGACCGTGTGGAGTATCAGGAGGCTGCTCTGTCTCACAGTTCGTCAGCGCTCGTCGCTTCGTCCAGCTCAACCGTTCTTACCCTCCGGTTGGCCTTAGCGGGCAACGAGGCAACTCCAGACACGCTACCAGAACCCGTCTCCGGCGAATCGTCATTACATCGCGGCGCTTCGCGGAGGTGCTTTCGCACGGAGCGAAAGTTCCGATCGTTCTCGATGGCTGAGGGAGACAGGCTCCAACGGACCAGCGATGAATTTACCGAGAAGCGTGTCTTGGAGCACTGACACCCGACGGCAGCAACCATCGACTTGTTTTCGTGTTTCATAATCGTGCAGCCTCTCTAAATCCGCCACTGGTACGGATGGATCAGGTGAGATCGATCGAGTTAGTATGTTAAGGTGTTATCGCACCGCCGGCGGTTAAACGAATCTGGCAAGATCGCAAGTAGACGACGACGACGACGACGACGATAGCAATGCTTGATGATAGCGCCGACGGTAACGGCGGCGGCGACGGTGGTGATAAATAGCAATAGTGAGAAACCGATGGGTAGGTCAGTGTGTGATTGTGGTGGACGTCCTCGGGGGAGTCTGGGAGGCAGAGAGAAATGCTCGCCTTGGTGTGTGCGGACGTGCTGATTCAGGATCGCCTTCTGACGGAAGTGTTTTCCGCACTCCGGACATTGGTATGGCTTCTCACCCGAGTGGATGCGCAGATGCTGGTTGAGGATGGCACGCTGCCGGAACGTACGCTCGCAATAAACGCAAGCGTACGGCTTCTCGTTAGCGTGTATGCGCAGGTGCTGCGTCAGATGCGATTGTTGCCGGAACCGCTTCCCGCACTCCGGACACCCGTACGGCCGGCTGTCCGTGTGGATCCGCTCGTGTTGCAGCAGAGTCGACTTCTGCTTAAAATCTTTGCCGCACGTCAAGCACTTGAACAGACGCAGGTCGCTGTTGCCGGACTTGGACGACTTGCCGCTCTGCTGCACGATGTCGGGCAGTCCGGTGGCTAGGTTCGGCGCGCCCGGGCTGGCGTACTGGTGCGCGTCCAGGCCAGGTCCCCCGTCCCCTTGACCGAGGGACGTCAGCATCACCCCGGGTTGCTTGAGATAATGCAGCGCGGAGAAGCCACCGGGGGTGAGCATGTGAGGTGGCACGGACGGCGAGGGATGTGGCCTGGCCTCTTTGAAGTAGTGCTGCGGATACTGTTGCAGCTCACCGGCACCGGGGAAGCAGTCACTGCGGTCCACCTCGTGGGGTGTCAGTTGTTGCTGCGGCGAGTGATCTTGCTGTTGCGTCTGTTGTTGCTGTTGCTGCTGCTGTTGCTGGACTTGCTGCTGCTGCTGCTGCTGCTGTTGTTGCTGCTGCTGCTGCTGCTGCTGCTGTTGGACCTGCTGTTGCGTTTGCTGTTGTTGCTGCTGTTGCTGCTGCTGTTGCTGCTGTTGCTGGGACGTGGTCTGACTCGACTGTATGTCGTCATCGGGTGGAGTCAAGGACTGAGGCTCGGGAGGCGCCGAGGGATACGGTGAGGGCACGGGCGAGGCTAACGAGGGCGGAGGACCGTTTTCGCCCTCGACCGGAGGACCACAGGCCTGCTGCGGGCTTCCCGACGAGGTGGAACCCTGTTGCTGCTGCTGTTGCTGCTGCTGCGGGTACAGTCCGCCGTCCTGGAGAGATCCCGGCCCTGGGCCCCACTGACCCTGGGGTCTCTCCATGTTATCTTTGTACAGTACGTAGGGCGCGCCAGTATCTGTAAGCAGAGAATGCAGACGAGCGTTCGCGGTTACAGAGGAGGACGCTGCAGTTCGGCGATACGACGGAGAAAGGAAGAAACAGAGAGAGAGAGAGAGAGAGAGAGAGAGAGAGAGAGAGAGA
>NW_022639524.1:843737-859666 GCF_010583005.1 Odontomachus brunneus
AGAGAGAGAGAGAGAGAGAGAGAGAGAGAGAGAGAGAGAGAGAGAGAGACAGAGAGACAGAGAGACAGAGAGAGTGTGTGAGAGATAGATAGAGCACGATTTACGCGCGATGACCCTGAAACAAGTCGAGCCGAGTTCTCCCAGACGTATTCTCCGGCCAGGTCTGATCAAGGACAGATCCGCCGCGAAACTGTGGAGAGAGAGGATCCGCGAGCGGGAGAAGGAGAGGAGGAGAAACACCAAGTAACACGCCCTGACACGCACACGCCGTGCATCTCCGTGATCTCTAAAATCCTCGCATCCTCCGATCCTCTGACTCTAGAATGCGCGTTCCAGAATATCGGATCGTACCACGTTCCTGGTCACGCATGGTCGGACACGTCCGGTTCACGCTTCACAAGTTCAACCGCTGTTATGCAGGTCGAATCTATGATACTACGTGGCACGCTGATAATTTATTAAGGTGTTGAAGATAAACACGCGACACACAAGAATCACATGCACGATCGCCGAGTACGTATCCTCGGGGAGCCTTGAGGAATTTTCTGTCCTTGCGCGATCAAACGAGACAGAAACTCCTACGGTCACGCCGCACGCGCTCGTTACGATTCAGTCTTATTTCGTCTTTTCCTCTTGGCTTTTTTGTAAGCTGTCATTTCTCTAAAATGTATTCGTTCAGCTGGTGAGAGAGAGAGAGAGAGAGAGAGAGAGAGAGAGAGAGAGAGAGAGAGAGAAAGAGACGGATTATAATTAATCGAAAATCCGAGGCGAAACGCGGGAGAAAGTAATGATATCACGCCGGGTTTTTAATTAAACTTTGCCACGTTATTATTTAAGATGTGTGTCTCGGCCAATCGGAATTATCGCGCGCGCGCGCGATTACAGGATTTACATTATGCAATATTGTGAGGCATTCCTCTTCTTATCGGACTAATTACCTTCGGCCTTCGCGCTCTTTTATTTGCCAAGCGGATTCGTCACTCGATTTGCATTTCGCGCGGTCCGTTTCAGGCGACTTTCGCGTCTGCACGTCGGATGACTCACTTCGATACGACATTGTTTCCTCGCGCGGAGCACTCTCCAACGGGCGTTCCGTCGTCTGAGAGTCACGAGCTCGAGAGTAGAAACAATAAGAAGGGGAGGAAAAAGGATTCAAACGCGTACGCGAGAGAACGCGAGAAGAGGAACATCGGATGGGACGCGTGTCGATAATACGTATGACAGATAACGATAAAGAAATCTGGCGAGAGATTTTTCATCTGAAGAGAGACATATTCATTAGCGGAGTTCGCCGATACATCGAACAGGAAAGAGAGGAAAGAAGGGAAAGAAGAAGGAGAAAGAGAGAGAGAGAGAGAGAGAGAGGGGGGAGCAGGAAAAGAGGAAAAAAGGAAAAGAGAGAAATCACATCGCGATCTGACACGTGCCGATCGTGTATGCACGCGAAACGAACGTATTTATAGCTAATCGTTTTGTTACACGCTCGCATTCGCTCGTTGCATAACCGTTGTTTGTTGAGATAACGCTATGCAAAGCTCGCGACTTTGCGGACGCGCGTTTTCGAGAGATCGCGGTTCACACTACGAGAGTCCAACTTCATCAGCCGGTCGCATGATCACGCTTAACTATCCCGGGAATCTCCGGGAGCGCGATAACATTATAATATCCCGTTATCGCGCCTAAGAGAGAGAAAAAGAGGGGGAGAGAGAGAGAGAGAGAGAGGGGCGCGACGAGGAGTCGAAAAGTGACGTTAACGCGACGTTCGCGTCTAAGGAGCATCGTTATCGTTATTAATATAGACGCGCGCGATCTCGCGAATATTCCGCGATTAGCGGGAATCGCTTCATTAGCACGGCATATTTCCGAACAGATCATGTTCTCCGTTGTCGAGCGATACGCTCTGCTCCTCTGACAAAACACCGCAACCTTCTCCATGCTGCTACCGTTTAACCCGTCGCGTTCAGGTGAAAACAAGAAATCGTACAATGTCGCGCAATAAGCCGCGCATGTAACTGACTGTACATCCAACAATAGCGCCGCAGTTCATTCCGAGAGATCTCGTCAGGAGTCGTGCCGCAAACGCTACGTCTCATTAAGCTCAATCTCCGTCCGACAACACTTAATTACGCCAAGAATCCCGAAGCAATCGTCCAAATTTCCTTCACACGCAGGAAGTCATTAGCCATAACAAAAAAGCGCGCTGGCACAAAAAGTACTCGCATACCGCGAGTGCACTCTGCGCGGAGAGAAGCCGACGGCGTAAGAACGTTAAAACCGCCGAAAGTTCAATCGACGGAAGGACACAACGGGAATAAAACGGTCGTCGCTGCGAAAATTTCATTCTCGACTAATCGAGAAGTAGATCAAAGTCGAATACACGGAGGAGATATGATGGTTATTTTTCTGTATGAATTCTTTTCAATTTCGTTATATGTTTCTAGTAGTTCAGGAAAATAAATTGTCACTAAGGTCGGTCTTGCTAAGGAAAACATAGTAAAGTCCGCTGGAAACGTAGCAAATTTTTGAACAGCACATTTCGGTTCTTAAAGTATGAATAACACATAAAACGAAAGGGCAGTCAGTGATTGCAAAATGTCAACCTATTCCTTGGTTACGAAATTCTATAGTAATTTTCACTACGAAATCTTCCCCGTATAGCCGGCATTCTGCCAATTTTCGGCACTCTTGCGCAGATTTTATCAAATATTAAGGCGCATAGGGATTAAAAAGAAATAATTAATAATTAATAAATCCCCATACATCTTAATATTTGATAAAAACCGCGCAAGAGCGCCGGCTGCTGGACATCTCACTCAGTGTTGCTGTTTTCTGCGTTCTGCTTACACTACGTTATAATTACGGATAACTGCGGAGTTTGTCAAGTATTAGGAGGTGTATGGGGATTAGAAAAACACAACTAATAATTAATTAAACACAACTAATAATTAATTATTAAATCTTCGTACACCTTAACGCTTGATAAAATTCGCACAAGAGTGCCGAAAAATTGGCAGAGTGCCGGACGTTTTATCCTGCTCGGCATTACTATTTTTCGTCCTCTGAGCTATAGTATCGTGTTACCAGCTCTGCGTAGCTGGCACCCCTAAATGCGAATTTTTGAAAAACGAAAATAAAATTCGTTTGTCCATCGTTAGTCCAACCAAAAATTTCGTTTGTCCCCCTCTATAAACAAAGTAAAACAAAAAGTATAACAACAAAGTTATAAAAAAAGATTTTTGCACCAGCACCCCCACGACAAAATACCTTTAATTTCTTAGCAGCATACGTTTGTCCACGATTTGTTCATGTTTGTCCACCAACTATTTTAGTTTATCCGTTCTCCAAAAAAAAGTTCTAATCAAAATTAAAAATTGAAAGCATGTGAAGTTGACACTCCCAAATGCGATTTTTTATAAAAATCAGACGACATTCGTTTGTCCAAGCATCATTTTTTGTTTGTCCACCCTACGGAATATAGTAATTCTCAAAAAGAAAGATAAGAAATCGACAATGTTCTTATGCGATCGACGATCTTTATTTTGCGCATTCTGACGACTAGAATCGTTTGTCCACTTGTGATTTTCGTTTGTTCAAGCATCGTTTTCGTTTGTCCAGCCCGCGAAATAGAGTAGTTCTCAAAAAGAAAGATAAAAAATCGACAATGTTCTTATGCGGTGGACGACCTTTATTTTGTGCATTCTGACGACTAGAATTGTTTGTCTACTTGTGGTTTTCATTTGTCCAAGCATCGTTTTTTGTTTGTCCACCTCGCGCGGAATAGAGTAATTCTCAAAAAGAAAGATAAAAAATCGACAATGTTCTTCTGAGCGGTGGACAAACGAAAACGATGCTCGGACAAACAAAAACCACAAGTGGACAAAAGATTCTAGTCGTCAGAATGCGCAAAATAAAGGTCGTTGTCCGCATAAGAACATAGTCGACTTTTTATCTTTCTTTTTGAGAATTACTCTATTCTACGGGGCGGACAAACGAAAACAAACGAAAAGCACGAGTGGACAAACAAATGTCATCTGATTTTTATAAAAAATCGCATTTGGGGATGCCAACTTCACGTGCTTTCGATTTTTTATTTCAATTAAAACTTTTTTTTAGAGAATGGATAAACTAAAATAGTTGGTGGACAAACGTATGCTACTAAGAAATTAAAGATATTTTGTCATGGAAGTGCTGGTGCAAATTTTTTTTCTTTATAACTTTGTTTATAGAAGTGGACAAACGAAATTTTTGGTTGAACTAACGTAGACTAACGATGAGCAAACGAATTTTATTTTTGTTTTTCAAAAATTCGCATTTAGGGATGCCAGCTATAAATCTCGCGTTACCGGATTTGACCTGAAGGACGGACCAACATTGTTCGCGCACGAAAAATCAAAGGAGAAGACGATTTTTCTCTGCATTGCGAGGAGCGTCTTCGAGGCGTTCGAGCGCGGCGAACAAATCGCATTCTTCGCGAGCGTTCTCAACGATAAATTGTATTAAAGAAATCCCCGGGCTGTTCTTCCGATTTGCCGCGAATTCGCGCGGATAAACATTCCGCCGGGCGGGCGTTGATATGAACTTCAAGTTCCGCTGTAGTCCGACCGAGCTTTAATGAGACGATCCACTTATAACTTCGCCGGCGACTAAAGTAGTCGCAAGATCCCGCCGCGAAGATTTCGATGCGCTTTGTGTTTCGCGAGACATAAAGATGACGACGCTCTAATGAGATTCGGATCTCTCACTTTCGACTGATACACATTGTTCGCAACTCGTACGACCAGTGTGTTCTGCTCTGACGAAGGAAACCACAAAGCCCGCGTGTCCGCGCTAAGAGGATCGCGTCGACTTCTCTAGTTCGCTGCTTTTCGCTCCGGTAAACGAAAACTCGGCCACAAATCGGGCACAGAATTTTTTTCGAATTTCTTGTTTCGCCAAAAATTAAAGTCCACATGAGAGAGATCGCTCCAGCTCGGAGCTACATTACACCGGGCAACAATTTTTAACTTTTTGTTTGCGTCGAGCACTTTTGGTATATTTTTCGCATAATTCTCGAACACCCCGAACGAGAAAATTGCAGTAAAAAAATTTAGTTTGTAACAGGTTTTCGAAAGGAAAGGACAGTTTCACAGGACAATTTTATCTATATACATAAGATAAAATGTCTGTCTAAATCCTTTGACCGATCTGGATCAAATTTTGCATAGTTGCTGTCTAAGATCTTGTAGAAAATATGAGCTACATGAAACATCTCCTCCCTCTAATTTCGTCCTGACACTTTGTGGTCACTTAAGTTCAGATATTCTAAGTATAAGAAGCCTGAGCAACGGGTAGTTTAAGCTAGTATACAATATAATACTTATGTGAAGGTCCCAAATTTGATCACCATCTCTCTACTTTGCATCCAGAGTATAATTCATATGCTTTACGAGCCAATGCGTACAAACTTGCACTTTTCTTTCACTAAAACATATATACGTCACATATATTTAAATAAATATAAGAAAAATAATCGCTTCTATCAACACACTTGCGCGACATACTGCAATATTCTTTGTAAAACAACGCTGTCAACAATGTTCAAGGCATGACGTTGAGAACACAAAAAACATTTCAAATAAGATACTACTTCCTTTCAAGTTCCCAGCTAAACTAAAGTGAATTCAGGGAATCTGTTTATTCTTTAATATACAGGCCCTAACAGGGTAAAATAATTTCCGCAGTAAATGATTGTAATACAGTGGTCCCATTATCAAAATGTCGGTTTCAACATGGCGGCATATTTCTGCAAAAATTTACTAGATGTGAATATAAATTTTGGAGGGAGATATACAGAGTGTCCCAAATCACCTTCATAATCTCTCGTGAGGACGTAGAACGGATTGAGATGAACACAAAAGTTTTATACCATTTTGTGATATTCGCAATAATAGTCAAGATATTAATTTTAAAAAATTGATGAATAATCATGTATACTTGTACATTAAGTCAAACTGAACAAAAAAGTCCTCTACCATTTTGCAAATAACAACATAGAGTTTCAGATATTAATCAAAGAAAATTGTTACAAGATTGTGTATCTTAATGCACAAATTTTCTACCAAATTTTTTACCATATCACGCGTGATCATTCACCAATCTTTTTTAATTAATATCTTGAGATTTTGCAAATATCGCAAAATGATATCGGACTCATGTGTTCATCTCAATCCGCTCTAGACGTCCTCACGAGAGATTTGTGAAGGTGATCTGGGACATCTCCTGTATAATGTTTCGCGTGCATCTTCAAACTTGTTACCAATGGCAGATTCTGCTTGCTGCATTTGAATTCAGCAGGTAAAAAGCAATAAGAATTTGCGACTTTTGTCTCCGACGCAAAATGCCTGCTGACCAGTGTCATACGGACGTTTAGAACGGGGAGCACGTATGTCGGGGAATCCCTCCCGGATGACGTCTCGTCCACGGACGACCGGTTTATCAGCGCGGTTCTTGCAGGGCGTGTGCCACGGGCGCGCTGTTTCTCAACGACTTTCACAGGTAATTCCTCCGATCGGCGGCCTAATTGCCACGGCAGAAGACGAATCGCTCGGACGCAAAACGCCCGCGGCGGTCCCCGAGACGTGTCGGTACGAATTGCGAATAAAAGTACCCGAGCATGCCGCTCTGTGTTTGCACGCCGTTGTACCGCCAATGCTGCCCTCGCTATCGATATCTCACTTCGGATTCGAGCGAGCGAGTCGGGAGACACCGGGTGGGAGAGAGAGAGAGAGACACTTGGACAGACTCGCGGTTAGCACTTGTGTCAACAGAAATCGCAAAGAAATCTTGGTAGAAATTACACGCGGCGAGCCCCGACGGCGACGAAGACGAAGGAAATGAAGACGCGACAGTCGCCCGGACAGTTTGCACGAGGGGGCCGCGGGTAAAAATGGGAAAATCGCGCGCGGTGCGTGTCCTAGACGCGCAGCGGGCCATTAATAGACGTTGCAGCATCGGAGGGCGAAGTAAGAACGGCGCGCGGACGATACGGGCGGTCCTCTTCTCCGGCGAAACGAGCCGTGCCGACGAAAGGGATAAGAAACACAAACAAGAAACGACGAATTCGTCGTTCCTCGTGCGGCTCGATATATCGCGTTTGATAAAAATCGCCCTGCACTAAGCAGCTCCCTGCAACGTGTCCACGATCATTGCAGACACCGTGCAAGAATGCGATTGCGCTCCTCCGACGGGCGTCTTTACGATTTGTTTTGGCTGCGAGGAACGCATAAAGCGGAGCGAGCAGGTCTATATAACGCATCGTAGGTAGGAAACGAGAGAGAAAGAGAGAGAGAGAGAGAGAGAGAGAGAGAGAGAGAGAGAGAGAGGGAAGGGGAACGAGGAGAGGATGGCTCGTGGCTGCACATGCGCGCTTTTTTCGTCGGGGCCAGCATTTTTAAAGATTTTTCCTGCCGCGGCGGCTCTCGGCAGATTTAAGTCGCCGGGTCGATCCCGTCGATTCACGAGTGGTGGGAATCGCGCCACGGGCAAAACAATCGAAAAACCCGCTCTCTCACGTCACTCACGGCGACTCGAAACCGGTATAATTTCGACGAGTTCAATTTTCTATACGCCGCGCGCGCGGGCTCGCCGCGGCAAACAATGCACCTTACGTCAATCGTCGCGACGCTATTGTCGCGAATAAAACGTGGAGAGACCACTTTCGTATCTTTTATAGCATCGGAATGGGTTCGCGCGCGACGCGCTGCGCGCGGCTGCTTTATGATTACGTCGGCGCGCGGCGCGCGGAGTGTCCGAGCGTTGGACTAAACGCGAAAGCAAGCAAAGAGACGAAAGAAAAAAAGAAAAGAAGGAAGAAAGAAAAAGGTAGAAAGTCGTCGGCGTCCGGGTGATTCGATTTTTGCGTCGCGCGACTCAATGGGAATTAAAGTTAACGATCGTCAAGGTTGTAATGACGGCGAGGAAACAAAATCGCGACGACGATCGAGCCGATTAGTTTTGCGCGGATCACACCGCCGTACTTCCGGTCCGTCGTAACGGCGCCGTAAATTAGAGAGGGAAAGAAGAAGACGACGACAACGAAGGAGAAGAAGGAGGGAAAGGGGAGGAGGTGAGGTAAGAAAACACGGCATCCTTCGGGCACGCGCGTTGGCAAAATCGCCAAGTAACTAGAGTGTCTTTGGTCGAAAGTGCGGACTTAATTGAGCGGGTGAAAGCGGACTTTGTGGGCTCAAAGTGAAGGCGCTGGCTGCGATATGCGTACAATAAAAGAAAATATCGAAGGAGAAAACCCGATCTGCGCGGCGTTAGATCGGCGAGTTTTGCGGATAAAGTCCGCGGCACACTTCGTAGATCCGCGCCCGGAACGCGCAAGTGTGACGCCCGATTTCGAAACCGATCGTGTGAGAAGAGAAGCAGAGGGAAGGGAGATTCGTCGAGTGTCCAGGATACTCGGATCCTCGGCTTCCCGGTGTCACGAATCGCTCCCCTTGTCAGGGACTTCTCCGATTTTTGACGACTCGCTTTCGCAACGCGACGTCCGCAGGTCCGCGTTTTCGCGCACCGCATAATGCAAAATGCGTTTCCCATATCTCTTTCTCTCTCTCAGTTCCTCTCACCTTTTTTCACGCGCGTTACACGTTATGTTACGCAACGCACGTAATGTATATATTATATATTATGTGCACGTCGGTAATTCCCGCGGCGCGCGCGGCGCAATACATCACGATGACCGGGGCACGTCGCTGTTTTAAATGAACCGGCTTTATTTGCTAATTTATGAATCCGCGTACGCGAAAGAACGGGCGATAATTACGGTTACGCGAGGTCCGCGTAATTTTCCGCGGCGTGTGCGCGCCGGTAGCCGCGTCGCGTTCCCGCGGAAACGCGGCGACAGCACGTCGTCGCAACGATAACCCTCGCGTCTACGAATTACGAGACGAATTACGAGACGAATTACGTGCGTGAGTATCTCGTCTCGCGTCGCGATTTTCCTTATCGAAGCTCCGTGGCTGCCACGTTCCCTAAACTGGCGTTTCGCCGATCACCTCGTCGGCCCCGACGGCTAAACGGCGATGATATCACTGGACACGACCCTTATCTCCAGTAATACATATATGTATTGACTGTTTCCAGTCGATTCTTTTATATATACATATATATATACGAAGCAAATAATTTGGTTAAATTAACCTGATAAATAATATGGACCTAACGCGTTTGATGGGAGGAAAGAATTTCTGATTCTTATGAACCAAATTCTGTTTACAGAATCAGAAATTCTGTTTCCTTTAACCAGAACGCATTTGATTGCGTCATCGTCACGTTGATCCAACTAATCTTTTTCCTCTAAGAAGCAGATTTTCTTCCTAAGAAATTCTGTTTCCTTCAATCAAAATGACTTTAATTGTGTCACTGTCGTTTATTAATTCCATCAATGACACAACTAAATGTGTTTTGGTTGAAGAAAACAGAATTTTTGGTTTTTATGAAACAAACTCGCTCGTTAGAAGCCAGAGATTCCGTTTCCTTCAACCAGAATCTATTTGTTCGCATCATTGTCACGTTAATTCAACCAATTTCCTTTCTCTAAGAAACAAATTCGCTTCTTAAGAACCAGAAATTCCGTTTCCTACATTCAAAATGGCTTTAATTGTATCACTGTCACTTGTTAATTCCATCAATGACACAACTAAATGCGTTTTAGTTAAACGAAACAAAATTTTTGATTTTTATAAAAAAAATTCACTTCTTAAGAGCCAGAGATTTCGTTTCCTTCAACCAGATTCTATTTGTTCGCGTCATTGTCACGTTAATCCAATCAATCTCCTTTCTCTAAGAAGCAGATTCGCTTCTTAAGAACCAGAAATTCTGTTTCCTTCAATCAAAATGAATTTAATCGTGTCATTGTCATTTGTTAACCTAACCATGATACAACTAAACGCGTTTTAGCCGAAGCAAACAGAATTTCTGGTCTAAGAACTAGAAATCCCGTTGCTGTTCACCAAAACGCATTTAGTTGTGTCATTGCCACGTTAATTCGATCAATCATTTTTTGTCGTGTACACGGAAAAAAAATCCGCAGCTAATCATGGTTTGCTGGAAAATGTATTTATTGCTGCGCCTAAAAAACTTGCTGCTGTAACTGAAACTGTTGCCACTATATCGGTTTCAGAGCTAAATATATGCCCACTGACAGCTATACTTTTAGATATCCATATGTTACGTCGACATCCAGCCACTGCATACAGATTCTTGCTGCCGCAGCTAACTTTCTTTTCCCGCGTACATACACGCGGAGAGAATACTGAGAGTTTTCTTTTTTTCATATAAATCCTTTTCACTTTTCTTTTATTAATTTAATAGTCCAAGTGCAGTAAGGTCTGTTTTGCTAAGGAATGTAGTAAATTTTGCAAGAAATATAGCAGATTCCGCTAAACACATAGCAAGTGTTTGATACGTTTCCAAAAATGTAAACACGTATGAAAGAAGGGGGTGGTGAATCACTGCAGAATGTGGAACTATTTCTCAGTCAAAGGGTCCTACGGTAATTTTCACGATAAAATTCCCTCCGTGTAACGAAGTCCACGAGGTCATCATTCCTGAAATTTCGCGTCGCGATTTCGAGGACGTCTATGCGGTCCGTTCTCAACACGATGGACACGTTGGTCGGCCGCCGTCGGTGGATCGCCGAGAAAGAGAGCGCGAAATTAATGAGAAATATTAGGTCTCGGATTCGTGGGTGAGACATATGCGGAAGGAAACGACACAAGGGAGACATCGGGAGATGTGTCGATCGGGAATTAACAGCGCGATGATCGAATACGCGCTGAAAGTGCGATACTCGACGCTCCCGGCGAGAGGATCTCGAGAAGGTGCGATGGAAAGAGGAGGAGGAGGACGAGGAGGAGGAGGAGGACGAGGAGGAGGAGGAAGGGAGGAGGGGGAGAAGGGTAGCGAAGGGAAGGATGAGGAGGAGGAGGTGGAGGAGGACGGGCATTCATTTGCGAAAGCAAACATCGCCCGCTATTTATCGAATGTCAGAGGAAATACCTGCGGCCCATATTCCTATCGAACCGTTCAAGGGACCTCCCTCGGTGGACGTGGGGCTGGTGGAGGTGGGGTAGACGGGGGGAGGGCGAGGGTGGCTTTCCGATGGCGAGAGGGAGAAGGGGAGGAGGCGGAGGGTGAGGTGGAAAAAACGAAACGGGCGCAACAAAAACATAACTTTCCGCGATGGCGCTCGGAAGAGTGCTCCAGAAACGAGTGGTCCTTTCCTAGTGTTCCATTGGCGTTATTCAGCTCGTCAGATCGAATGTTTGTTTTCAGAAAAATAGACAGAAACGAAACACCCGCTGTTAGCTCGAGAGTGTAGTGCACGCATTGACGAAGTCGAAACGTCGGTTGTGTGTATATATATATATATATATATATATATATATATATATATATATATATATATATATGCATGTATATGTATACATACATATATAGATATATACATATGTGTATATATGTATTTATATACATACATAGATATGTCGGTGCCTCCGTGTGTGTACGTACATATACACGTGTCCTTTTTTTTTCTTTCGCTATTGTTACCCCGCGCGATATTTTTGACGAATGCGCGAACGCATACTCGCCGAGGCGGTATTATTTCTACCTTATAAAACAATTCGCGCACCCGTCCCAAGACCGCGGATTCGCGCAAATAATATCGCGCGCGCGTGAAAACGACATGCACACCTCTCCACACCCCCATCGGTCGTATCGCGCCACGGAGACGTCGAGTCATCGCGTCCTGGACGAACGAACGAATCGACTGAAAACGTTCGGCGCGTCGGCTATATTTGTCGCTTCATTTAATTTTCGTTGTGCGTCGACAGCGCCGCGATATTAATTACTTAAGTGGAAAGTTGTAAAATAGCACGCCGCGACATCGGACACTCGCCGTGAATCGATCTCTCAACGCCGCGGATTTTTTGCCTTCTCTCTTTCATTCTCTTTCCTCTTTTTTTTTTTTCTCCCCCACCACATTCGTAACCACCGTTAATGCATAATTTATGAAAACGGAGTGGTCGATAAAAAACATACATGTACATATGTTTACAGCCGTCGCGCACGTATCGCGCGCATCGGTCATATTTTTGATTTAATTTCGCCGCACACATCAACTCCAACGCGATATATTAATTACTTAATTAGAAAGTTATCGAGCGGCGCGGCCAGACGTCGCGGCGCAAATTCGCCGCGATCTCTTTTTTCCCTCCCTCTTTTTTTCCCCTTTTTGTTCCGCATTGTGTGCCCCGATAATATCAAATTCGTCAGAATGCGAAACAGACGACGCAGAACGCACACTCGTCGCTCGTAATAACAACCGCGAATTATTTCCAATAATAGATCGAATCGGTTTCATCGGGGCAATCGCGGATTTTCTACACGCGAGGCTCTCTCGCTCTCTCGCGCATTAATTCTTATATTACGAACGATACGGAGCAATGATCGCTCTTTTATCGGCCGGAGTCAAACGATAAACTCGCCGACGTTTATTTTCTGAATGCGGCGTCTGCGGGCCCCTCGTCTCCTCGAGCTCTGCGGCGCGCTCAATAAAAGTGGCTCATACCCAATCGGTCGCGCGATTCGCGCGACACGGAGAGCGCCTTCCAGAGGACAATTACAATCTTTGTACGACGTGTTTTCCCGCGTGCGTATATCGCGCCGCGCTATTTCACGTCGCGCCGTTACCATCGTGAGTAACCCTTGCGCGCGTCCGACGAGGAAAAAGCTGCTAATGCGCTCTGCGCGTAACTACGCGTCCTCAAGCGACGATCACGATCATTACGCAGGACGTATTGTATATTATAAGATGAAATATGTACAAGATAAATTGTGAAACAAACCTAGCGCACGTGATTTGACAAGTTGCACGCTTAGCCGCATCAATTTTGTCTCGCGTTTTATTCACAGACTTCTATATACTACCAGACTGCTAACTCCCTAGTTACAGCTGAGGCAAAAAGTGACGGCCATTTTTGTTAAGGCATCCCATATATTCACGTACTAATTTTGCCTTAACAAAGACGGCTGCCCCTATTCACACTACGTTGCAATTTTGCCTCACTTTTCTACAGGCCGATCATAGGGAATTAGCAGTCTAGTAGTATACAGAAGTCTGTGGTTTTACCCCTATCCAATAACAGTGAGTATAAATTAGTCTTAAATTCATCCCGCGTCCTTGCACTTTTTATATTCAGTGGCAAAAGTATTCCATAACTCAGCAGAGTAAGGTCTGAAAGAGTTCCTTGAAGAAGACGATTCTATACATAGGTAATGTAAACAAATTAGCATTGCAGCTGTAGTACTTCTAGCCTTTATTTATGTTCTTAGCTTATAATTGGTGTAAAGGAAGTGGGAATCGAATTTGTTTGGACATTATAAAGTAAAGATTCTCCACAAAATATGATCTTCTAGTGCCAGGTTCAAGCCAATCGAGTTTATCGTGAAAAGGTGAAATGTATACAGCTCTTTTGAGCTGAATAATGAGTCTGATGCAGGCATTTATTGCCCTATAAAGCATTCGATTAGCAGTGGTACCTGCAAATGCTGCACAGCAATAATCGATAGGCGATAAATAAAAGCAGTGACAAGCTCTTTCTTCAGTGCAATTGGTAATAAATCCTTACACGCATAATTTTAGTTGGTATAAGATATTTTCCTTGTGATATTTGTGGTGTGACTTGTCCATGACAACGTGTTGACACAACTCAGGTTATTCCCAGATATTTTATTTTGGTTCTCAAATTTATTATAACATCTTTAACAATGATATTATCAGATATCTGATTAATACGTTCAGCGATACCTAGCGATACCGAAAATAAACGTCCTAGCAACATTGGGTGATTAGCGTTATATTTTTAATGGACCAATTATTATAATCCCAAAGATATCCGCACCGAGAGACCCTCGCTATCCCATCCGAGATTTCACGTGGATAACAATACGGATATACCACGAGGTCGTCAGCATATAGATTGTATTTACAGTAGCTAATAGCCTCAGACATGAGAGAGAGAGAGGGGGGGGGGGAGAGAAGAAAGAAGAAAGAAAGAGAAAAAGCCGGAAAAGAGCAGTGTCTTAAAGTAAATCAGTAAAAATGTTTCTGATTGAATCAGTAAAAGATCTATTTCACTGATGATCAGTGAATATTCACTGGTTTTTAATGAAAACAGCCCTACTTTACTGCTTTTATTTCTTATTGATCAATAGAAGATTTCACTGCAAAACCTTAATACACAATTACATTTTATTACACAACTTAATACACAAATTCGAAGAAAATATTGTAATAAAAATTACCACAAATTTTTCTAATCTCTAAGACCAGATAAAACCAAAATTACTGCACACTTTATTTAAAAATGTTATTCAACTTTTTTCTGCAAGATGATTGTAATTATTTGAATGTTCTTTTATATTGTATACCAGATAAATCATTAAATTGACTATTTCTATAATAATTTATAGCAATATATTGCAATTTCACTTCAGTCCAGCTTTGCAAAAGAATTGTAAAAAGAAATATAATTTTAACGTAATTTTTACTACAATATCTCCGTGTATGTTATACTAAAATCAGCTTTCTGCATTTGTGACAATGAAATTAACGGCTTCCATGCGTTTTGCGTGCAGTGACATCGCTGTGTTCACGAGGCGCATCAATAATGCACCGAGGAAAAATATTTGAAAATTTATTTTTGAGACATAGAGTTCCTTTCTCTGAAATAAAGTTCATTTCTGCAAAATGAAATCTACTTCTTTGTGAATAAAGTATATATCCCATAAATAAATTTTCAAATTTTTTTTTCTCAGCGTGGGAATAGAGTCGCAACTGTTAATTGATCCCTTCAGCGAGATTTGTTATACTTATAACTGATTTATATCAGCTGTATGGCATACCAGTGAAGAATACACACTGATTGTACAGAGAGCATTGTAGTGATAAGTATTTTACGCAATTTCCACCGCTGGCGCGCTAAAATAGAGCGCCCTCGCGAATTTGAATCACGGTTGAAATCCGACACTAAAACTGTCGTCTAAAACGTGACGTTCTCTCTCTCTCTCTCTCTGTCTCTCTCTCTCTCTCTCTCTTCCTCTCTCTCTCTGTCTCTTCCTCTCTTTCTCTCTCTCTCTCTTTCTCTTGGACGTGCACGCGCGCAAATATTTACAAGCTTTACAACTTGCACTTTGCGTGTAACCCGTTCGGAAGGAATCTTCGGGGAACATTGTGCCGCGGTAATCGCGTGTAACGCCTAGTCGTCGCCCGCCGGATTACACTCGACGCGCGCCAAGAGCGACTATACGAAACGCGCCGCATTTCGTCGGCGCATATACGTTATTCCAAGAGCGAGACGAGGTGGTATTCGCCGCAAGTTCGCCGGCACCGAAAGTTTTAAACTGACGGCGTGAATCTACGGCTGTTCCTCGAGGCGAGAACGCGGTTTCGCACGATCGCGAGCGAGCCGAATGCACGCGGAGACGCGCGTCGAATTCGCCTTTACATAATAATGGAAATAATCGCACGGCCACTCGAGATATACTCTCTCTCCGCCACACTTTGATGGCCGTTTTACGGCGGGCCGTTGAACGGCGAAACAGCGATTTCTTGCAGCCGCGTAAACCAACGCATCGCGTAAACGCGGATTACCGACACCTCCGTTAACCCGCCAGCCCTAGCAGTAAAAATCAATCCGCGGCAGGTAAATAAGTGTTCATTGTTTGGTAATTAATTACTCTAGTCCCGAACTTATTGCTCTACCACTCATTCGCGGGAAATTAACGTTCGGGGTGTCGACTTGTCGTTACACAAGCATATCCTATATATATATATATATATATATATATATATATATATATATATATATATATATATA
>NW_022639524.1:860213-873362 GCF_010583005.1 Odontomachus brunneus
TATATATATATATATATATATATATATATATATATATATATATATATATCAAGAAAAACACATGCGCCAGGCATTCTAATTGTAGAAATCGATATACCAGAATTAATTGCTATTTACTCGCTCTAAAATGCAGCGAATAGAAATCAAACTCAGTGGTTCTGGAAATGCCGAGATGGCGCAATGCATAAATGGACATGAAATTGACGCAATGAGAAATGGAACGTAGTATTAAAGTAGCTGTTCATGTCGATGTCAACACGTCGCGAAACAACAGTTTTCGAAATATATTAGGTTACAACAAAAATAATCGTCTCGCGAGCAAGACAAAAGATTGCGAAGAACACGCGTGATAAAGACCGCGTAACAGTGAAGCAATTTGAAAAATTACTTCCCCACACAAAGAGAGAGCCCAAGAGAGCGCTCGCAAACTTTTAGCCCCATTTTGTGGCATTCGAAATATCTTAAATTATTTTTTTATAACATTTTATATGTTATCTGTTCTATTCTGTTCATATAGAATAGAATTAAAGATATATAAGTATCAAAGCGATGTACACCTCACTATTTGAGAGAAAATGATTTAAAAATATACGATAGGAGAGAGAGAGAAACACGTAGAAATTGTTGCAAGAAATTGAATCAATGTTTTTATCAATAAAAAAATATGGTTTATTAATGCTAATAATATTTATTAATTTAAAATGATTTTTTTACCAGACTCTAATTAACTTAAAGCAAATAGCTACTGGCCAATTCTGCTAGTTTTGCAACGGAACCAATCGGCGATTAAGTTAATCGGAGAACTTGGCAAAAGTCCTTCTAAATTAATAAATATTATCTATAATCCGTATATTGCTTTATTAATAATGATTTCGTCCCATTTCTTTCAGCATTTCCTATACGTCTTCAGTAAGAGCTTCAACGATACAATTTATTTTGACAGAATATGCACCGTTTGAGTAATTTCCTCCCGAATGGTGAGGCGCGCATTACTTTAATATTTACACACTTTTAATCTATTCATGAATTATCCACAAATTTATCAAAAAATAATTTCAGATTTCGAATGCTGCAAAATGGGACTAAATTTTACCCCACTCATTGACATCCAAACGCGATCCCTGAATTGATTGCTCTCGAGATATTCCGAACGCGAATTTATTTTAATGCAGATAGCTATTCACAGGGTCTGGCCTGTCAAGCAGCGACGCTTTACAAATATAGAGCGTACTGAAAGAATTGGTTGCTCACTCGAATTTGGTGTCAAAACGCGATCTCTGAATGAGTCGCTCCTGAAATATTATTGTTTGGAATATATCGCGCATTATTTTCGTGTACCCGGCCATCGAGTGAGGAACCCGGCAATCGTCTGAGAAACTTCTGGAGGAGAGAGAGAGGGGGGGGGGGAGAAGGATGCTGCTAAGTTCACGAAGGTCGTACCGGCGATGCCTCGTCGCGATTACGATCGCCGCTGTTAACGCGATACCGGTTTACATCGCGGCGATGAAGACATATGCGCGCGCGACCGTTAAGACAATATAACAATTATTATATGAATGTGCGGCAGTGCGGCGCGATTCATATCCGGCCGGAGCTTTCTCCGCGTCAATGGCGCGATTTATCTGCCGGTTGCGGCGTGTTCGAACGTCGCGGTCGAGCTTCGCGCCCCGATCTAGCCGTAAAGCAAACGTGCCGCATTGTGTTTCGTAGCTGCAGAAAAAGCACGCGTCCCGATAAGAGAGACGTTGAGTCGCGTTTGGCGTGCATTACGAATGGATTAGGGAATAGGAAGGTGCCGCGCGATTATCTCGCTTCGCGCGAGACGGACGTTATCGAGGGAAAAAAATTGCCCGGGTGTCGTGTGCTCGATTCGAAAATTGACGTTCCCGGCGTGTCAAATCGAGCGGAGTCGGGGAGATCCGCTCGCGCGAACGCGTGAGGAACTCCCGGATCCGAGAATCCCGAGTGTAAGCGGTGAAACGCCTGAAATCTCGAGCAGCCCGGGAATTCGGAGTCCTGCGAGCAGAAGTGATAAGCGAGTCGGCTTGACGCGTGCGGCCCGACACGTGCTAAATTTTGCATCGGCATTCTTATCGAATGCGGCATATCTAAATAAGAAATCCGTCCCTCCTCCTGGCGCGATCAACGTGCCGAGTTCGCCGTTTCCCCCGGCGCGAGTGACCGCACGGAAATGCCTCCCTCTCTCCCCGAGACACCTTTCGGATAGGGTGTGTTTACGAGTACGACTTATCGAACGAGATTCGCGAGAACTCGATTAACCCTCGGCGACTCGACGAGCCCCGGCCGGACCATCCTTTCGTAACGACTGAAATTAAAAGCGTCGCACACTCTCCACAGTACTTATATATACTTATAACTGGTGTTTCAGTTATTGCTATCACTGCTATCAGTAAAATCTCGCCGAGAAGATCAGCTAACAGTAGCTATTATTCCTGTTATTGATACGATTTGCGAATATCGACAATGCCATTGCATACACACACAGAAAAAGATCATTCTACTGCTAAGAAAGGCGATTGATCGGTTTGCTTCTCTTCTTTTGAGCAATGGTTATTTTTTTTGAGCAATGGAATTTATTTTTAAAAAAGAATATGTTGTTGATAATAGCGCTAAAATAATTTTGAATTTCAAAAAGCTCAGTGTAATGTATTAGAAGAATTTACTCTTTTTATAAGAATACTGTTTTTATAGAAAAAAACCTCGTAACTGTAAGTAAACTGAATTTTTGTTTTAATGTTCTTGATTGACGTGCTAAACTTACTGGGATTAAGAATATATTTTGTATAAATTTGATGCTTATGACGAACTTGTGATAGATTCGCGGATGTAGAAACTTATAAAGGGAAAAGCTCATTTTCATGTATGTAAAAAAAAGACTCTATTCTCCTTGTAAGAATATTATAAAATTTTATCAAAGAAAAAGTTGGTTCGATGTATTCGACTTTATGTAGCAGGCAAACCGAACTTTTGTTTTAACATAATATTTTTTATTAAAATGCTAAAACTTACAAGGACTCAGAACGTATTTTAAATAAATTTGATGCTTATGACGAACTTATGGCAGATTTGTGAATATATAAACTTGTGACACACTTGGAATAGGATTTACTTGAGTACGGTATGTATTTTTCTGTGTGCACGCAAGAAGCATGGAGGTCGTTAATTCCATTGTCGCAAATGCAGAAAGTTGTATTTGATGTAGAGCAAAGCGAATTTACGTGCTACAGATTTTGCAGTAAAATTTTGCCTCTAGTGGTCAAAATCAGGACGATATGAGACGAAACAGTGAGACGGTAGCGCTTACATTGAAAATCAGCGAATATTCACTGATATTGTCGGTGAAATATACCTTTTGTCGATTCAATCAAAAACAATTTTACTGATTCAGTCTAAGGAGGACTGTGTCCTTCCTATCTGAGGCAAATATTCATTAAAACGAAGAAGAAAGTGTATTCGTGCAAGTGCCGATACTACGACGAGATTTCCGTGTATCACTAAATACATGAATAAATAAATCTTCCAAAAGGACGAACCGACGTCTCTCAGCTATGCCTGGAAATATCTGGCAGAGTATTTTGGCAGAGATCATTCTGCATTTTGAGCGGAATTGGGGAGTCTCGCATTTCTCTCATTTCCTCTTGTGAAGAAGATAAACAGGAGAAGAGGCGAAGAGAGTGGAAGAAGAAGGAGGACGACCAAAAGATCCCCATCTTCGAGAGCAAGCGGACCAACCAATACACACGCGCGACTATAAAGCACGAATTTCGCGTCGTAAAACGGCAAATTGAGTCACAGAGGAGCGGATTCCGTGGCGATTGCGTCGCGCAGGAATCGGATCTCAACGAGGCGAGAGCGCGGCGTTCCCGTCATCATCGACTTTCCTCCGCCGTCGTCATTCGCCCTCGGCTAGAGTCGAGGCTGCGGCGCGGGACGCGCTCGCGATCGTCCGGCGTTGTGTTTCTCGGTCACAAAGAGCACGATCACGAGAGTCCTCGGCCGACGACGCTCACCTTGACCAGCGAGTCTCGATCGGTGGATCGGGCCGGTGCGTCGGCTGCGCGCGCGCGAGCCTCGGCGCGGCGTGACGAGTGACCGATTCGAAGGCACGCCGCGCTGTCAATTTGGAGGAGAACCCCGATTCGCAATCGGTATTCTCAAAAATTCGTCGTTTCGGGAGCGTCGTGTGCGCGGTCGATGCTACCACGATCTACGTATCGTAAGATTCCTCATGTCAGGCAAGGTAGATTCGCCGAATCTACTGTCCTTTCTTTCTTTCTGATCGGGTGTTAACTTGAGCGGTTGTAACTTGAATTTGAACGCGGAGGTGAGACTTCAATAACAACTTTTTATCACACAATAGATGTCTATTTGGTGAACATTAAACTTTACTATGCGACATAAACGATTGTATAAAGATGATGCGATCTCGGTACAATTAACACAATGTGCCCAAAAATTTCTCTCTCTCTTTCTCTCTTTCTTTCTCTCTCTCTCTTTCTCTCTCGCCAACTTAATTATTAGGCTTACGAAAGTACACTGATTCCTGCCTTTACCCCTGTTTTCCCAGCTCTCGTGTTTTGATTCTATCTCTCTCACTTTCTCGTTTCCTTCTCTTTTATCTATTTTCTTCCTCGTTCTATTCTGCCCTCTAAATTTTTCCACCTATTCTCCTTTACTAACTTCTTTCTCATCTATCTACTGCGCTCTCTCTCTCTCTTTTTTTTCTCCAAGAGAATATTCTCAACGCTTTCTCTTTACATTCTCTCTATCTCTATCTAGTATCGCGCCTTTTAATGCTTCCAAAATATCCACTACTTTAAATATGTCTCCAATGATCCACCTTTAAGATCTAGATATCTAATAAATGATGATGCGATCTCGATACAATTAACTGCACAATGTGCAAAATCTCTCTTTCTCTCTCTCTCTCTTTCTCGCCAACATAATTATTAAGTTTACGAAAAATCATACGAAAATTTGCAGTATATTCTACAAGGACGAGCTGATTCCGTTCGGACGGAATACAGATGATTCTACATTCGAACGAGATTGCGGAGTTTCGTGTTCTTCTCGGTTGTTCTTGCGATTTCAGGGGTTATATATATATTTTTTTTTATGGGACATATATATATATATATATATATATATATATATATATAAATATCAAGATGTAACTTGCGCACGAAACGTTTCTGCGAGGCGACGGGAAAAATAGGTAATAAAACGTTTTGCGTTCGTGCAATCTTTTAAGCGATGAGGTTTCTTTAAAAAGTTGTTTGATTCGAGAGTTGGTTTCAAAGATATTTGAAACTCTGAATGTGAAACAGTAAAGGAAGAAGGAGGAAGAGACGAAAATTCGTATCGAGATCTCACTAAGGAGCAGCTGACTACGATCGAGTCGACGGATTTGTGGATAAAGAAAAATGCGGGAAGTTCAGGCACGACTTTAGCTGTTACTTGAGATCGCTGAATTATGCTGTCACGAATCAAAATGGGCGACGCGACGACGACGACGATTGAATTATTCCCCTGCGAATTAATCCCAATGCAGAAGAAGAAACAAAAGCGTCTACAGTCGCGAAGAGGTTGCAAGAGATCAGAGATAATGTGACCGACGCACGAGGCAGATCCGAAAATTCACTATTCTTATCGCGCGTTTCGTCACTTGGTGCTTTTGATAATTCGAGGACCGATTAGATGACCCAACGACGCAGCAGATATTACATGATTATGTTTTACGAATTGCCACGCAACTCTTTCTCTCTCTCTCTCTCTCTCTCTCTTCCTTTCGTTTCTTTCTGTCGTTCTCTCCTTCTTTTTCCAGCTCGTCGCTTGTCATCCCAGAGAAATGCAAGAGAGAGAGAAAGAGAGAGACGCGTTCTCTTTCTCTCCATGTGCGCCGACACATTTCGAGAAGAATTAACAAACCGTCCGCCGCGAGCACTCCGACCGACGTTGCGTACCTAAACAGTAAGTCACATTGCCAGCAACACTCCGTTTCATGTTCCTTTTTCGGATCACACACGGGATATTCTCGTCGGCGTGTAACTTCTCGGTCCAGGACGGTATGAAATTAAATTCTTCTTCTCTTATACGCGCTCCATAATAGAGAGATTTAATCGTTTCGAGATCCAATTTTACGATTAGCTCCTATAAGCACGGCGATTACTGTCGTAGCGGTGGAGCTACTTAATTACTAGTCTCGCGCTTATCTTGAATTAGTTTCCGATTTTTGCCGTTCCACTCGCTCACTCGCTCGCTCGCGCGCACCGCAATAGCTTCGGAGAGAATCACAGGCGACTGGTTCTTACCGCGTCCTCGCTTATCGTTGTGTCTAATTCATACTTTTGCTATATTATTTTGCGTTCTCCGTAAAAGGGGGATCTCTAATAAATATATAAGATACTTCTTCTTTCTCTCTCTCTCTCTCCTCTCTTTCTCTTTCACCGTCTCTCCCTCCTCGCGCACGCTACTCTCGCTGTTTTCGCCTCGTGCAATCGCGCGGACACGCGACTCTTCTCTCTCTCTCTCTCTCTCTCCCCCTCTCTCTCTCTCTCTCTCTCTCTCTCTCTCTTTCTCTCTGTCTGTCTGTCTGTCTCTCGTTTCGCGAGGAGTTTCGTATAGGTGCACCACACGGTGACCGACGGCCAGCAACGTTCTCCGTTTACCCTTGATACCTCGCTCAACCCCCACACCTCGGATCCTCCGTCTCTCTATCCGTATCTCTTTCTTTCTCTCTCTTTCTCTCTCCTTTTCGGTTGCCCAACGTTAAACACTGTCCTCGCCAATCAAGCCTCGTCGAGCTCGACCGCAGACACACGCGAGTTTCGTACGGCACACGTGTCTAGCCAGCGGCGCGTTGTTAATCGCAGTCGGAAGAGCACTTCTGCCAGTAGTCGCTGGCGCGTTATAGTTCGCCCCGTGCGTCTCGGTATGCATACGTGAACACGCGTGCACGTCGAGGGGGGAGGGGACAGAGGAGGGAACGGGGGATCAGGACGGAGAGAGGAAAAAAGAGGAAAAGAGAGAGAGAGAGGAAGAAAGAGGAAGAAAGAGAAAGAGTACTCGGATACGACGAGAGCAGGGATCGGAACCAGTATAATTTCGACGAGTTGAATTCTCCGCACTACAGGCACAGCGAAGCGTGGCTTTACCGTGTCACGTGTCCGCCAATTGTCACGAATGAGTCTCGGACGACGAGGAGATTTGTTATCGCGCGCCTCCTCAGCACCGTCCAGACGCGAGAGATCATCGATATTATACCGGTTTTTTTAAGTAAGCTTCGATTCTACGGCGAGAGATAGCGAGTGGCGTGCCTGCGTCTGTGTATGTGGCGAGCGAGCGAGCGAGCGCCGGGGGGGGGAAAACGTGAAGGGGTGGAGAGCGGGAAAATTCGAAACCGCGCGTACTCGGCACGCGGCGCGCGCGATGACGCCGCGTTTTGGCAAAACGTGGACACGACGCACAGGTGGCTGGTTACCCGGCGTCTGCCGCAGCCTACGGGGGATAAAGTTCGCGGGAGGACAAGACACAGGACAGGAGGCCGGGGGAGGAAACGGCAGAGGGAGCGCGATTAGACAGTACGAAAGCGAGGCGCGTGTTATCCGCGCTCGCCGACGAATCTGCCGCCTCCGCCGCCGCCGCCGCCGCCGCCGTCGTCGTCGTCGTCGTCGTCGTCGTCGTCGTCGTCGTCGTCGTAAGTTGTCGTCATCGTCGTTGTCGTCGCCGCCGCCGCCGCTGTCGCGGATGCGTGCCGCGTGCGCTTTCGGGGATGCGTGTGTCGTACGCGCGTACGTATGCAGCGCGCGCGCACATGTGTGTGTGTAGCGCGTGTACATGTTACATGTATGCATCTGGTACTCACCGGAGTTGTAATATTCCTTAAAGTAGCGCGTCGCCGCGCGCTGGACGATCGAGTAATACAAGTTCACGTACGACGTCGACTGGTTCTGCGCCGAGAGCGCCATTTACACTGTATTATCTCCGCGCGCGGGTCACCGTGTATGCATATAAATATATCGTACGTGTGGATTTCACGCGCGCGTACGCGGACACGGCGCGCGTGTGGTGTATAGTAGATATAGTAAGCGCGGCACGGCAACGTGCGAGCGCGCGGCGCCCGTCTCTCGTCGGCTTCTTCCTCCACTTCCTACGTCTACCGCGCGGCGACGATGCGTCCTCCGCTTCTTCCTCCTGCTTCACCTCCTCCTCCTCCTCCTCCTCCTCTTCTTCCTCCTGCTTCTCTTCCTCTTCTTCTTCTTCTTCCTCTTCCTCCTCTTCTTCGTCCTCTTCTTCGTCCTCCTGCTGCCGTTGCTGCTGCTGCTCTTGTTCCTCCTCCTCCACCTCCACCTCCTCCACGTCGGCCTCCTCCTCTAGGTCCGCGGCCGTGAAACTTTTCTTATCGTTCGCGCGCCGTCCCTCGTGCGTTCCCGTACGGCCTTCAGGCAGCAGCGAGACGGTCTCGCATGCCGGAAAGCGCCCCGCGACTTTAATCCTCGCCACACTCGCTTTCGGGTTACCCGCGCCGGTAGACACAATCTCGGTAGACTCGGCCTGAGCCCCCCCGAGTAACTCGCCAAGACCGAGACACTGGCGAGCGCTGCAGCGTTGCCACACTTCCGTCGCCGCGGTACCGCGCGACCAGAGTGGGGATTTCTGGACTGGTTCGGGTTTGGGATGGTTGGCGTCGGGAGAGGACGAGCGGAGAAGGTGCCGTGGAGCGAGCGGCGGCGGCGGCGGCGGTGGCGGCGGCAGCGACGGCGGTGGCGGCGGCGGCGGCGGCGGCAACGACGGCAGGAACGGACGAGTCAGCGCGAGCACCATCGTCCTGCTTCCCACTCCCGATTCTGAACCCTTTCGGTTCCTCGGGCTGATTCTGTAAACTGTAGTAGGAAGTAAGAGCGGATTAAGGACAATCGTAATACAATACATCGCGATGTTACCACTAGCGGTGAATGATGCAAATGAGGAAATGCTGCAAAAAGTCGAGTGGTTTCACGACCAAACCGATTGCGATGCGTTGTCGCGCCAAATTGGAGTAGCGCGATCGGCAGAATTTTAGACATCAGAGACACAAAAATCGAGAACTTGACTCGAAGCTAGAGGTATCGTTCGAGTTTCATTCGACAGTATATTCGTGATAACGGCAGTCGTGAAAGTCCACGATTCGGAGGAAAATCGTTCAGCCGCGCGTACACGCTCGCAATTCAACCTTGGCTCCTTGTCATCACAAATATGAGCCGAGATCGAGTTCACCGCGAGTCGCTCGAGTCGCGATTCTCAAGTATTAAATTCCCCATCGTTCGTATATCTCCTGGAAATCGCTCGCGCTTCATCGACTAAATCATCATCCACAAAATCGGTATAAAGGAGTTAAAAGGCGATCGAGTCCGTGACTTCGGCCCTGACGAGCCGACTCGGTGGTGGTGAGCCATGCTGGTGGTGGCGGCGGCGGCGGCGGCGGCGGCGGCGGCGGCGGCGACGACGGCGGTGGTGGTGGTGGTGGTGGAGAACGAGCGTCGGCGAGAAGCGACGGCAGGCAGGAAGGGTAGGGTCGAGAGGAGCCGAAGCGAGGAAGTTATGTTCGTTGAACCGATGGAAGGGGTTTGATATCACGTCGGCGGGGGCCAACGGGCACGTGGAGGGGCTGCCTTTCGGCGTAGGGGAATGACTGGGGTGGGGAACACCTCCGATCGCCTTTCCTCCCCCTCTCTGGCGTCGCACGTCCCTCCCGCCGTTCTCCACCGCGACCCTCACCCCCTACCCACCACGCGGTCCTCTCTCACTCCCGGCCAGCGCGACGTACCCCTCAATGCGCGCTGCGCCGTGATGCATCGCGCTGGCGGCGGCATCGCCTCTGCCGAGTCACAAGGTATGCTCGTGCCGCGAATACGAACTGCCTCTCCCAAATCAATATCACTCGTCGAAAAAAAAAGAAGGAAAGGAGGAAAAAAAGAGGACGACTCGGCACCTATAATTGCCGAACTTCCGCGATAACCGTCTCCGGCTCTCTCTATCTGTCTATCTCTCTTTCTCCTACTCGCTCCTTCACTCTTTCCCTCCCTCTCTTTCTCTCTCTCTCTCTTTCTCTCTCTCTCTCTGTCCCCGGTCGCCGCGCCGATCGCCGACGGAGCAGCACACCGCCGCCTTCTTCGTCTCTCCCTCCCCCGGCCCCGCGTACTCTGCCGCCGCCGTCTCCTCCACCACCTCCATCTCCCGCTCCCAACCCTTCTCGCGTGTGGGGTTAGGTTCACGCGCTAGCTCGATTAGGGTCTCCCTCCGCGCGCTATCACGCACGTTTCCCGCCACCCAATGTCCGCGCACGATGATTTTCACTGACTATGCCCGCGGCCTCGCAGCCACGTGCTCTCCCGCGACGCGGCGCGCGCCCGAGGCTCGCGCTCTCGCGCCCGCGAAAACAAAGCGGGGCCGGTGCGCAAGCGAGAGCGCGCGTCGTCCGTTCCTCAGCACGTCTGCGGATTAGTCGCGTACTAAGAGGCTGCCTCGCGACCGTGCGTATCTCGCTGCGCGCCAAGGGCCACGCTCACGTACGAGCGATTGCAGGTAACGCGCCACGTGAAGGCGCGCTGTTCGACGCCAATCGTGCGCCAAAGCATGCGAGCCAGGCCCGCGTATGGCGCGTCGAGCGCCGATAAGCTCCCGTGAGCCGGCCAAGTGGACGAAATCGCATGTCCTCGTCGCGAGGACGCGATTTACGGTGACGCCAATGGCAACGCTCGTCTCCCGCGAGAGGCTCTTGGCAGCGAGTTGCTATGTCAAACACGCGCATAAGTACAAGATAAATTAAAGAGAGAGAAATCCAATTGTCAAGAGAGTCCCGAGGGGAAACATCCATCCTGAAAATAAATGTTTCTATCTTGAAAATGTGTTTCCTCATCTTTCTTCCCAATGTTGCTTAGGCAGGACAGACTGCGACCAGGAATAATCCGAACGAGCCGTCATTGTCTTTGATTGGCGCGGATATTCACGGGGAAGTGGTACGAGCATGCTCTTACGTAAGCCTTATAAAAGAAATATTCGGGACGTGGACGTTATTCGAGCGACGTTCTCTCTCTCTCTCTCTCTACCTCTCCCCCCTCTCTCTCACGCAGCGGTGTACTCGTCTCTCGCTCTCTCGCGGGGCCGAGAAAAGCGCGGAGATTCATAAGCGAGCCGATCGTACTTTACAATGCATCGTTGTGCTGACCCGATTACAAGTTATCGCCTGGTGTAACGCGCCGAGATAACCACTCGAACCGAATGAACCGAGGAGCTGCGGGATCGCGAGGCACCCGATCGCGTCTCGCACTGCACCGTTTCACTGCATCATTCTTAGACTTAGACTTTATCCTAACTAAAGGTCTATCCAGACAAACTTACACAGTTGCATGCTGCACATATACAATGAATTGACCAATCGTGTATCTGATATAAAAGATATTCTTTTATTGCATGCATTATAATTGGTTGATTTCCTGATGCATGTGTGTGTGAAAGCTATAATTATGTAAATTTATCTGGATAGGCCTTTAACGGTTTGGGTTTACTCTGAAATATTTCGGCCTTCCGCCAAATATATCCGATACTTTTCCCCTCTCTTTCCTACGTTTGCCTCTCACTCAGATGGTAGAAATTAATTGGAATTTTAGACAAGGGATACCGTGGCTCTTACGCTGGCGTTACATCAATCACCATTAACGGTTCTAGACACGTGTCTAATGCGCGTAGGCGCGGTAGACAATCCCCGCTTGGACCACGGGAGGAGATCTCTGTCGCAATAATCGCACGAGACGCGTTCTCGGCGAACGGGAAGACGCGAGACTCGGTGCGAAACGGCGCGACTCACCTTGAGGAGCGGCAGCAGTCGAAAGTTATGATCTCGCTTGTGTGAGCGCGCAGATTTCCACGCGCGCTCTTACGATTACGGTCGCGATTTCGGCAAAAAAGAAGGGAAAGTCGCAGCGGCAATCGGAACGCTCGACCGCGGAGCGATTCATCGATCATCTTTAAAAGCGAATCCAAAAGGGGGGCGATCCTCGGGATAAAAGGAAAAAAAGAAGGAGAAGAAAAAATAGACAAGGAAAAGGCGAAGAGAGGTAAAGCGTCGCGCACCGCACACAGGCCTCGGCATCATCATCGCCAAGTTCTCGGCCACGAACGAAGAACGGATTTAACGATCGTTTCGCGCGGCACGGCGCGGCGCGGCGTGGAAAGAGAGCCGCGGGAGAGGAATGCCGCGCGGCGCGCTGGCGAGAGTCGCGTCCCTCGTTGTATAGTAGTAGTGTAGCCGTCCGAAAGCGACGAGAGCGAGAAGAGAAAAGTACGCGCGTTAGGGCTTGGTGCAGCGGCGGTGCGCGGCCGCCTATATTTATCCGGCGATGCAATATTTGGCCGCGTCTTCCAGAAGGAAAGAGAGAGAAAGAGTGAAGGATGGTGCGCGACAGAGACAGAGAAAGAGAGAGAAAGGGAGGGAGAAAGAAAATGAGAGAAGGAGAGTGAGCAGAGAAAGAGAGAGAGAGAAGGGAGAGAGAAAGAAAGAAAGAAAGAGACTCAGGACCGGCCACGTTCGTCCCAACTTGCAGCACACGGATGGGCGCATGAACGAACGCAGCAGCAGCAGCAGCGACCAGCAGCTTGCGCCTCTCTCTCTTTCTCTCTCTCTCTCTCTCTCTCTCTCTCTCTCTCTCTCTCTCTCTTCCTCCCTCTGTCTATCTCTCCCGCTTTCTCTCCCTCTTCTGCTGCCTCGCGTTCACTCGCTCTGTTCCTCTCTCTCTCTCTCTTTCGCCGTTTCCTTCTTTCTTCCTCTTTCTCTCTCTCCCGCCGTTCCTTCTTCTGCTTTATCACAATGAGCGGCTGCGTGTGCGTGTCGGTGTCGTTAGGCAGTAGCTGCCGGTGCAGGCGTGGTTGGTTCCTTGCCCTCTGTCGCGTATTTATATCTAGCGAGTAGAGCGAATGCATTGCGGCTCGCTTCTTGTTTGCCGGGACCGCTCCTCTCTTTCTCCCCCTCCCTCTCTCACTCTGTCCCTCTTTCGTTCTCTTTCTCTCGTATTCTCTTACTCTCATCCTCCTCTGCCTTCGCTCTCGCTCTTTCGCGCGCGCTCTCTTTCCTCCCCCCTTGCCCCCCCCCCC
>NW_022639524.1:873372-875054 GCF_010583005.1 Odontomachus brunneus
ATTTGAATTCATTAGGAGTTCATCTCTCTCTCTCTCTCTCTCTGTCTCTCTCTCTCTCTCTCTCCGCTCTCGCATCGCACGCGGCCCCGCCAAACCTGCTTCGCGAGCAGCGTTAACGCCTAGCGCCGGCTAATCACCGGGGATACGGCGGATTTTTCTCGCCGATCTGCCGCGCGGACCTGCTCTGATGATTTTTGGTTCTAGCGCGGTGCGCGAAGTCTTCCGGAAAATGTCGGCTCATAACTCGCCGGCGAACGAACGAATGAACGAGCGAGCGAGCGAGCGAGCGAAAGAACGAAGCGAGCGCATCGCGCTCTCCACAGGGCCGCGACGAAGGAGCGCTCTAAGATGCAGCCGGCCGGAGATCATTTGCCTCCGAGAAATTAGATCGAACGGGTAAACGGATCGAGAACGCACAGGATGGGGCAAATAATGGCCGGCAGATTGCGGTTTGGTCCGGCGCAATATCCTTCCCCCGTGCACATCGTGCCCGCCGCGTCGTCGTGTGCGCTTCTTTTTTCTCCCTTGCCCCCCCCCCCCCCCCTCCTCCCGCCGCTCGTCCGCCCGTCGGCTCAAGCCCCCGATCCACCGGTGCCCCGTTAAATCCGGTCTAGAAATATCGCGTTAACGTCGGCGTTAGCGGATCGAGGATAATAGTAATTTCCGATAGCGCGGCTAAGATCCCGAGTTTTTGCACCGGGCAAGAAGCTCGCTAACGCTACGCGCGGCGGACCGCGCGCGTGTGTGTGTATGTGTGTTGCATGTGTGTGTGTGTGTGTGTGTGTTTGTTTGTGTGTATATGTGCGTGTGCTCTTACTCCGGTCGTGTCGTTACACTCGGATCGGTCACGTTACTTACGAGAGAGCGACGTATAAGTCCGTAATATTCGGAAGCCGAGATAGCTAATGAAACGTGTTACCTCTCAGGAGGCGCGAACGTGCTCTCCGTTACACGTATGTGTGAATATATGCGTGCACGTGTATGCGTATGTGTGAGAAAACACCACACGCGGGGTCTATGTAACGTGTTTGTAGCGTGATGTTAATGTGGACTTTCTACAATGGCGTGTCTCGTACGCGGGTAAACGCTAGTGTCGCGTCAAACGCATCGCGTGTAGGTACAACGACAATGATAATATAAATCCAAGACAAAAATTGCCGCAACGCGAAATCTAAGCACGCCGCGCTTGCATTTTACCTCGTCTCCGGCGTGTTCGCGTCGTCCCTTCCCGTCCCTGCTCCTCTCCGCCACTTTGGCGAGTGAAACGCGTCGCCCTCATCGCCGTCCGGGCAATTTGAATTCTCGTTGTCTTGTATTGTCTTGGAATCACGCTGATTCGCTCGCACCGGCCATTCAGCGACGCGTGTGTCTCGTTACACAACGAGAGACCGAGAGACGATGATCTCCGCTTCTGGAGAGACTGTCGCGTGAGCGACCAACGAAAGGGTCGGTTTTTCTTTTCCCCGGGAATATACCGCGGCCACGGTACGAGCGAGATTCGGTCATGAGTGAAAATTTAATGCGATTTTAATCGGCGGTGATTTTAATCCAGCACGGGCGACAATAGGGTACGTTTAATGTAATTTGATGGCAATGAGAAGCAAATCGAGAACTGCTCACTTGGAGGAAGAGAGAGAGAGAGAGAGAGATAGAGATAGAGATAGATAGAGAGAGGGGGGGGG
>NW_022639524.1:875106-880275 GCF_010583005.1 Odontomachus brunneus
GATAGATAGAGAGAGGGGGGGGGGGGAAAGAAAGCGTTTTATTTTGTTAAGCGCTTTGGGACGTACTTCTCCAACGCACCAAGAAGTAAAAAATGTTCAATTTGATAAAAAAGTGCAAATCAGACAGATAAAGATTTTAAGTATATATACAGTGAGTATGTGTTTTTTTCATAATATGAGGATTTTATGAACATTATATAACAATAATGTAAGTCTTAAGATGATCCATGTGCCGAAAAGCATATATATAATAAAGAGAATAAGCAAGTGCCGGCTTGGTTAAATTAAAAATTAATGTTTGAGTCAATAGCGTGGAAAAAACCTCAGGCAGTGCGCAAGATGCACACACACACACAATTATTGATCACGTTCTAATTGTTGGAGTGTAGAGAGCTTCCTTAAATTCGATTATAGTTTGTGCATTTGTAATTTTTAGAGAGAGAGAGAAAGAGAGAGGAATTCGGAGTAAACAATGAAAAAAAACGATGAAAGCGTACGCAACTAACGAAAACGAATGTCTGTTATGATGTAAAACGCAACGGATCCTCATATTGCCATTTTTCCCGCGCGAAGTTGCGCGCTGAACTTCGGTCTTGTTTCCAAGCTATTTTACATTCAAATTAAAAGAGAAAAAAAATGGAGATCACGCGTTACGGCGCTGTGGCGAGAGTTTCGCGGCGGATCATCTTCATTCCGTGGAAATACGGGGTTTATAGAAAACCCTTGGGAAAAACGAGCGCTCTTTGCGTGCGAAATCCGCGCACGATCGAGGGTGACTGATCATCTCGGTCCACCATCGCGCTCCCAAGTGCGTAGCGTCAGATTACTGTGCCTGATGGGGTATTATGTTTGCTATTAACGAGTTGTACGATCCTACGACCACGTGCGTGCGTGCGCGCGCGCTCGTGTGAGGGAGCGAGCGCGCGATACTCGCGAGTAAACACTTCGCGCCGCGCGAGAAACGGATTTCTCCGGCCGTATTCGATTATGGGCAATTAAACGACCGCGCTTATTACGAGAGATAAAAGAAGGGGGCAATGGCTCGTACCGCCGAGCGCCATAAACATCCGTTGCATTTCGATCGATCGCAATGAAGAAACTTCGTGTCGGCCGTCGCCGACGCGTGAGCGGCATATTGTAATGATATGATTAATCGCTGGTATGCCACATAAATTTAAACGGCAGATTTAGTGGCTCTACCAATGCGCCTAATACAATACCGGACTTGCAGCGGCCGGCCGGACGATTAGTCGCGGCCCCGACAAGCGCACGATGTGCTTAATGATCCCGCTGCTGAATGAAACTGAAATCTTAGAAACAGATCGATGTATCGTCCGCTTGGCCAAACACACCGACGGAGAGATTCCGTCTTGTTCACCGGTTATCGTTGCTCGCTGTTATTAATTACTCTCGTGTGATCACGAATCCTCACAGGAGGAGAATTTTCTAGTAATTGCTATAAAATTTTGTTACGGAGAAATAAATCCTGCAGTGACTGATTATCTTTTCGTTTTATATGTGTTATTTATATCTTAGAAACTGGAATGTGTGCGCTGTTGAAAAATTTGCTACGTTTTTAAGGAAATTTATTACGTTCCTTAGCAAGGTAGACCTTATTAACAGTCTACTCTTGCAACACTAGAAACACAGTAAAGCTGAAAAGAATTTATATGAAAATAAAAATTGGAATTTGGAATTTTGCAACCGAGGAGTGGATCAACATTCCGCAGTAACTGACTATCTTTTTATTTGATATATGTTGTTTATATTTTAGAGACTGAAATGTGCTGTTAAAAAATTTACTGTGTTTCTGGCAAAACTTACCGTGTTCCTTAGCAAGATAAACCTAATTAACAATTTATTCTTGCACTACTAGAAACACAGGAAAGTTGTCAAAAATTTATGCGAACATAAAAATTACTATATGAAGTTTCGCAACCAAGGAATAGATCAACATTTTATAGTAATTGACTATCCTTTCATTTCATACGTGCTTAATATTTCAAGTACTAAAATATGCTATTTAAAAATCTGCCACGTTTCTAGCCTTTAAATTCGCTAAAAGAAGAGACATCTAAAAAATAAAAAATATTCGTTGGGTGCTAATAATACATTTATTTAAATCTAACTTCTCCCGTTTTTAAATAAAATAAACGATTGCTTGTTTGAAAGGCGACGGTAGTTTTAGGAAAATATATATTTTCTCATTTGAAAAAAAAATGTTTTCTCGATGTAAAAATATATAAATCAATATAAGTATACACGTCACTAATATCCGTCAAATAAATATTTCTTATTTTTTAAATATTTTGTCTCTCAGTATATTTCTAGCAAAATTTACTATGTTCCTCTACAAGATAAACCTTGCTGACAATCTATTCCTGCACTACTAGAAAGAAAAAGCTGTAATGTTCTCTCCGTGTACGAAGCAAATACGCGGAAACGAGCGAATCTGTCATTCTGCCGGCGACGATTAATCAATTTTGCACGTTCATATTATTATTTCGACAAACGAACAAACGCCTAACGCCGAGCAGAGTTTCCGTTAAGTCACGGCGAACTCGAGATCACAAACTCCGGTCTCCCGATCGGGACGGATACATACCCGCCGCGGATGATCCCCAGAAGGGAAAGAGCGAGAAAGAGACAGAGGAGAGCAAATGACTGGCCCCTCTAAGTTCCTAGGTGAGGCAGCGACCAAAGGAATCGTGCCTCTTTAAAGTTATCGGGAGCAATCTCCCCCCGGTTGCCACTGTTACAATTTCAAACAGTTCTGCGTTTCATTTATTTTTTATCGGGGAGAAGTTTGTTGACCTTGCAGTGCGAAACGCCAGGAATACATTGGTGGAGGCACGAAAGTGGGGTAGACGACGGTGATGGTGGTGGTGCCGGCGGTGGCGGTGACGGCGGAGGGCTCGGGCAAGGGAGGAAGAGGAAGAGGAGGAGGAGGAGGAGGAGGAAGAGGAAGAAGAGGAGGAGGAGGAGGTGTAGTGGTGGAGGTGGAGGACGACGGCGGAAGGTGGACGATGGGGGGTCGCGGGGGTCGCGAGGGTTGCGGCGGCGGTGGCGGCGGCGGTGGCGGTGGCGGCGCGGCGGCGGCGGCGGCGGCGAGGGGTTGCTCCCGGAGTGGGATGAATCGGGAGGCGAAGCGAGTTATTTCGTGCGAAGTGTGCATTGCCCGAATTTGCCTTCGTGCATTTTTTTTCTCGCTTGATTCCCGCGCTACTCCATCATCCGCGACGCGCCTAAACATGGTCACGGGAGACCCTGACGACTGTGGCATGTCGTCGAAGGTGTACACCGTCGGCACAAGTGTATTCCCGTATTCTTTTCTGTCCGCTTCCTTGCCGCCATCGCCGCCCCCTCCCCCTAGCTCCGTAGTTATTTTATAATTGTCCCGGTAGAATGAAATAATTCGATTCTTTGATAGCCAATTAGTGCCGGGCTGCCTTCACCCGATGAAGGCGCTTTTTCGATAAAAGTCATTTTATCCGTGCGCGCGCGCGTGCAATTGTTCGATAAACGTTTACGGAATGCGGCGCGGAATTTCATTATTGGTCACAACATAGATCTTGAGGGTAGTAATAACAGTAGTGGGGTGTAATGACTCTGGAGCTATTACCGAATAAATAGTATTAGCGTTTCCGCGCCATTATAATTGCGCTGTAACTGGTAATTCGACGTAATCTCCAGAGAGTAGCACAATATTGCAGAGTCCTCGCGAGTAATAATCATTAAAATTGGCAATGTGCAACAATCTCGCGCCGTGTTGACGCCGGCAATTACATGCCAACGCGCTCGCAAACCGAATTGTTTATCGGGAGAGGCTGAACGATATTTTTTTAACGATACAATTCCCCATAACACCGCGTTATTCCTTTTCCGCCTGATGATTCTCCTCCCCTCCTCCCGTCCCTCTCTCTCTCTCTCTCCCTCGAATATACAATAGATCAAAAGTAGAATGATCTGCCCAATAATGGAACACCACCCAGTGAATGAACACAGTTTGCACACAACAATGATGTTATCGAATTGCTAGTGAACTACAGTATGCAGTATTTATCATAATATTAAAATATATGACGTACTTTGCGCCTCAAGTAAATAACCAGAAGTAACTCATAGGCTATGTAATTATATAGAAAAAGTGCGTCGCAAAAGGTTAGATCCGTAGCACATAGAAAAACTTAAGCAGCAAGTAAATCTGACCAATCACCGCCGATGATTCTTCTTACAACTTAAGAAGAATCAGTGACTGCGATTGGTCAATTTGTTTACTGTTTACGTTTCACTGCTTAAGTTTTTCTGTATGACGTAGCCCTTAATCTAACTTCGCCTGTTCAAACAAGTCAGCCAGTTTGCTGAAGTGTTCCTTCTGACTGGGCAGGTCACCCTATACGCGCTCCCCTCCGCCCTCCCTGCGTGCTCTCGATATTATAATCCCGAAGAGGGAAAAGGACTGTTCCACAGCTACATCGCGGAACACATTCGCTGCTTTGGGTGATCCGAACCGAAGCGGCGGCTGGCCGCCTAAATTGAAAATACGGCTGTACGGCACGGCCTTAAGAGTACGACTAACGACAGGTTGGGTTAGGCTCTTGGGCTTCGCGTGTCTGCGTACCGTCTGGCCACGTGTGTCTCGCACCGACTCGCCTGGCGGCCCGCCTCGACTTCCCTTGGCACGGCTCTTTCGCGAGTTTTTTGACTTCACGAACGAACCTCCCGGGAACTGTTCCGCCGGCCCGGTACAGACCGAATTTAAAGCGCGTGCTAGTGAAAAGGAACACCGTGTAAAGGGACAGCGGGGGGTGTTGGTGGAGAAGGAGGCGGTGGAGGAGGGAGAGGGGGAGAGGGAGACGGCAAAACGACGATGGCCCCCGCGCTGGAAAATCGCGGACGAAATAAAAGTGCACACGGGGACGTTTTGAGCGTCGAGTCGCCGTGTATTAGGACCTTAACTTAGTTTCCGCCCAAAAAATACTGAGAAAAAGCATTTATTGTAAAAAATTTATTTAAATTATTTCAATGAAAGTATTTTCCATCACTTTCTACAACTTTTTGCCATCTTTCTGGCAACTGGGCGATACCATCTCGATAAAACGATGTTTGTTTCGAAGCAATCCATTCGTCCACCCATTCTCGCACTTCTTCAACATTTCGGAAGCGTGT
>NW_022639524.1:880315-901330 GCF_010583005.1 Odontomachus brunneus
CACATGTCGAAAAAACACTTTATCGCGTTCCATTTTTCACAAAGCAAAAGAAATTGTTGTTTAGGAAAATAATTGTGTATGCTGACTGAATGTTATCGAGAAATGTCGAAATTAATCACAAACTACCTGTTTCGTTAGTAATGACTACTAGAACTGTTTGCATTGCCATCTAACATTTGCGGGCGGAAACTAAGTTAAGGTCCTAATAATTGAAATGATTATCCGAGTCGTAATATCACAAAGTAATAGTTATCACGTTCGCGCCGCGACGATTGGCTCCTTCGCCGTTTTCCTTTTCTTTCCTCTTTTCTCTTTTCACCTCCTCCCCACTTTTTTCTTTATCTTTTTCCTTTATTCCTTTCTCTTTCTTTTTTCCTTTTTCCATAGTGGACGATCAAACGTAATTTTAATATCAATTGATCGTACGATTGCGCACTCTGTCTTTCTCTATCTATCTATCTATCTACCTATCTCTGTCTCTCTCTTTCGCGCGCGCGCGCGATTTTATTAACGATCATTTTATTTGAATATCAATTACTAGGCGTCATTATGCGCCAGGGGTTTTTGTCGGCGGTTATTAACAATCCCCGCTTCGCTCGCGAACAGAAGTCAATTGGATTATTACAAGCGCGTGAGATGAATAATTGTTTTACCGCGCTTGGCTGATTTCGAGTATGTTTGGCAACTACCACCTGATTAACGCGTAACGATACCGTTAATTTTCTCCTACGATCGCGCGTCCTGTAATATTCATGAATTTTTATCCCGTCCCGACGCTGATTGCATAATACCGCTTATTACGTCCGCAATCAGGTTGAACTACATCGGACTATCCTCGTCAATTTGCCCGCGACGCGCATTCTCACGCTATATGTGCTGCCGTTGCACAGGTCCTTTTTTATATAACTAGACTATATTACAGTGTCGCGCGCGCTACGCGTCGTCAATTACATTTTCTCGGGAATCGATGCGATTTACGTCTAGACACGCACCGCGTAATGTAACGTTTTGTATGCTCACCATTTTCCGTTGAGCGAGCGACGTCCAGATCCAGTATTCAGCCTCCTCAACCTGGCTTTTCCGCGATCGGCTGTCGTCTCACGTCGATTGCATCTCGCTCACTTCATCGCACTGCGCTACGCTCACAGTCGCGATAATTGTTTCACGACGGTTATTTATTTAATGAAAAGTACACGGTAAATTTCAACGAGGCACGGGAATATACCCGCGAAATATGTATAATAAATTGCGAAGCGGAGATCGCACGGCGCTTTCGACAAGGTCGGGGGGAGAACAAATATCTCGTTCCGCGGGCGATTATATCCTGGCGAAAAACGGGACTGCCGTGCCGCGAGAATTCTGGTTTTTAGAAGAAACAATACAGATGCGCGCATCGAATTTCGCGATTATTTCGACCGTACTGTCATCATAATTCGTCGTGTATGAGAAATTTTAGAGGAAAGCCGTGAACCACCGTGAGATCGCATAATTTATCACGAGCGAGGTGAGCCATCGTGAATCTCGCATACGATAGCGCGCAATTCTGATGCGTATTTTATACTGAAACGATTAGTGCACGGTGGAAAGAGTTTGATTGGATTAAACGAATTTTTGCGGGTGAATTATGAACGAACCAGAAAATTCCGGTTGAAGTTGAACACTCTTAACAAGGGTTCAGCCAGATTTTTCTGCTTCGCTCATATTTTATCAGAAACTTGATTACTTCAACCAAATCTTTTTGGCGCGTTTTTTTCGCGTGGATCACATTAAACAAATCAAGCGACGCGGTTGCGTCGCAACGCCAAGTACATAAAGACGAGTCCGAGAATGACAAAGACCGAGACCGAGATGTGACTATGTTCATGGTATACGACGCTACCAAGAAGAAGCTTATCCGCAATTTTTGCGACGATCGTACTTCCAACTAAAATATCTCGGGAAATAAAGCCGTAATGGAAAATCTAATTGCACTTTTGACAGAAACGTTAATATAAACTTCCAATTGCGACCAATTTGATAAAAATTAGTGCAGTCAATCCTGAGATCTGAAACTATCACAATTCAACATACAAATTTTTAGCGGTCAGTTTTTTCCGAAATATTAATTGTTTAAGTCTTTTTTACAATATGTGACAAAGTTTAAGTTTGTTGTACATCATGTCGTGGCGATAACGCTCTAATATGTCGTTTTTAAATATAATAATTGAAATACGTATTGAAATACGTATATCAAGCGACGCGGAAGCGTTACGTCTAATTGATAATAGTATGTAATCGGTGCAGTTATTTAAAAAAAATAAACATTTATTTTAAATCACACAAAGATATGTGTGTGTGTGTATATGTTTTTATAAAAAAGAATAAATTATATGTAATCGTGACAATTATATTTAAAAAATGAAAATTTAAATATAAATATTACAAATATCACAAAGATATTTTACTCTAAAAAAAAATAAAACACGCAAGAATAATAAAGTAATAAATTAAAAAAAGGTATACAGAAAGGAATTTATATAATAGAAATTTGTTTGTTGGTAAATATAAGAAACAAGTTGTAGCAACTATTAAAAAATATAAATATATTATGTTGATAAATAATAATATAAAAATGCAATATACTGAAGAAAAATATATTAGAAATATAACAAAACTTGTTGGAGAGAATATCTTCTGAAAGTAGATTGGAAGCTGAGCGTATAACAAAATGATGCTTTTACCAACAAAATTTGTATTCTGCAAATGAAGCAAATTTTATATAAAACTAAACAAAAAGTTAAAGTATGTCTGACACGCCCAGCAGAATGTTTCTCGTCGCAATCCGTAAATGATATGGATGTATTTTGACCATCTAAACATACTATTTCTTCATAATTATATTTTACGGGATTCTTTTTTACAATATTCTTCGCAGAACAAACATAATAAGATTTTCTTAATTCATGCAAAAAGCTGTGATATCATAAAAATAAAAAGACCTTATAAAGATAAAAAATACGCCAAATATATAAAAATCTAAGCAAATTGTACCTAACAAAAACCCTTTATAAAAAATCTAACAAAAACCTCAATTAAAAACCTCTATAAATGGTTGTAAAAAAAAACAACGTAATAAAACATTTTTATCCAAAAAATTTTTTAAATAAAACTCAATTAAAATATATGAAATCAGTAAAATAATCCAAGCACATGATTCATTATTATTAAATTACAATAGATTATAACTAATAAGCCATTATTACAAAGTTACAATAGATATAACTGATATAAAGGACCAATATATAAAAATCAAACTTATATAACAAACTCATAACAAAAAACTTTAAAAAAAACATTTTTATACATAATAACCAAAGTAAGGTACAAAAATTTGGCGTGCTCAGATCGTATTAAAACAAGTACACGTACGTCTTCCTCCTGCCTCCCCCCCTCCAAACATATATACATTTTTAATTTTTACAGTGAAGACTAATATTCCAAATACGACCCAAGTCGTATTTGGCACGCCAAGTTTTTGTACTTTACTTTAGTTATTGTGTATAAAAATGTTTTTTTTTAATAGTTGTATATCTCGAAAGAGACATATAAGAAGTGTAAGTCAAAGCAAGAAACAATTCTCTGATCATTTCAAGCAGTGTTTCTCAATCAATAGCAGTATACGGCATAATATTGCAATACATATACGGCGAAAATATTGCAGTTTTTTACAAATTTTTTTCAGTTTCTATATGTTTCTAATAATGTGAAGATGTACGGTCTATCTCACCAAAGAATATAATAAATTTCGCTAAGAGAATACAGTAAATTTTTTTTAATAATGCCTTTCAATATTTCTGAAAAAAAAAATATATAGCACATATGAAACCAAAGAATAATGAATTATTCTTAAATAATGAATTAAATCGCATTGATTCCAACGTTTACGGACACCTAGCTATAACGCATCACCTTAAATCTTTATACTCATTTTTCTGACTCACCGAAATACCAGGAACTCAGGGCCGGCCACGTTCCGCTACATGCCTGGAACAAAAAGACGCAGTTTCACCGATTAGATACGAGTGTTAACAGCTTAACGAGGACAAACACGCGCGGTTACGAATGTGTTAACACATTTTGCGATCGTTGGAGCTCAACCATGTTGATTCCGACAATCACGGCCCGGTTCTTGATCGCAAAAAGTCACATGCAAGAGCAGAGGAAATCCGTAAACCTACCTTCGAACCGACCCTGCTCGGCCCGAACCGGCTTCTCCGGTACGGCATCCGCGTCCACCGAATCCGCACCCCTGCGAGAGCCGCATCCACCGTACAGTCACAAACACTGGATTATATGAAACAAAAAGTAAATTTCCTGGTTAGTTATGTCGATAGATTGCAGCGTGTCAAACATACGGAGGCTCGAGATGAGCCTGCGAAATGTTTCTTTGTAAAATTAATAAAAATGAAAAGTGGTGGTCACCCCTAAGAGATTTCAAGATGCTGCCACTGTTCAGTTTTCGGCACGATTTCGGCACGATCGTGAGGCGACGTAACGCGTCTCATGTGTGTTTCTATCGATACTGGAAAAGTTAGGAGGCACGCGCGTCGTCTCCCGGTACGTTTGACCCTCGCGTCAGGGGCTGTTATGACTGCTTGGTCCTCAAGTACTTACGTATAGCATTGTTCCCGAGGTCAACTAACCTTCAGTGGGCGAGACGCGCCCGACATTATTTATCCAATGTTCTCTAGGTCGGAATGTTATCACGTACTGTTTCAAATTGAAAAAATTTCGTGGTGCCAACCGCTCGCGACAGGTGAATAACTATTGCGATGCTTAATCGGGATCTCGAGAAAAACAACAATGACTTGACACGCTTTCTTTAGGTTGCATTCCAAAGCATCCTTTCTGAGAAAAATTTTACCGGATATTTACAGTGTATGTATAACAAACTATAGATTTTCGATAAAATTACTCTCAAAAGAATCGTTTTAGAAACGCGATTTTAGTACAGAATGCACAAAAAGAATTGTGTAGTAACCCAAGTAATTTAATGCTACTTTGACGCTCTTAAGGATAGTTTGTATCTACTTAGACGGCTTATAGCCTAAGTAAAACCTACTTTGACGATATTGATACTCATTAACTTCTCTTTTGAACCTTTAACTCTATCTTGTCAAAATTTTGACACTACTTTGATGCTCTTAAAAATAGTTTGAGCTTACTTAGATAATCTACAACCTAGATGAAATCTATTTACGATATTGACACTCATTTCCGAGTCGAAATTTTGACCCTATATTGAACCTTGAATTCTACACCGCAGTAGGAGCTAAGATAGCAAAGTAGGTTTAATTCTAATGATATAATTTACTTCTATTTTGACTCTGATGATGTCTGAAATATATGCAACAAATAAAATGTATATTTTGTATGCTATTTGACGTTTCTGTTACTTATTAAAATTTTTTAAATATTTCTATAAAATACATATATTCTATGTAGGAGCTAAAACTTCAATAGAGGTTCGCAACTAAACCTATTTTGCTTCCCAAGATCCTATTATTATACAACCTACTTTGACGCTAAAGAAAGCGAAAGCGGAAATTTCAGACATCATCAGGGTCAAAATAGAAGTAAATTATATCATTAAAATTAAACTACTTTACTATTTAAATTATATCATTAAAATTAAACTACTTTACTATCTCAGCTCCTACTGCGGTGTAGAATTCAAGGTTCAACATACGGTCAAAATTTCAACTCGGGATTTACTTCCCGAGTCAAAATTCTATTTTTAACCTTACTATTCCATTTAACACCTATTTTAATACTCTGAAACCTACATCAACCTCTTTTGATTCTTTTTAACCTATCCAAGTCGAAATTTTAACCCCACTTTCAGCCTTAGTATTAACATCCTACTATAATACAACCTATTTTGACGCTAAAAAAAGTTAAAAAAGAAATTTCAGATATCATCAGGGTCAAAGTAAGAGTAAATTATATAATTACAATTAAGCTTACTTTGCTATCTTAGCTCCTACTGCGGTGTAGAATTCAAGATTTAACATACGGTCAAAATTTCAACTCGGGATTCACTTCCCGAGTCAAAATTCTATTTTTAACCTTACTATTCCATTTAACACCTATTTTAATACTCTGAAACCTACATCAACCTCTTTTGATTCTTTTTAACCTATCCAAGTCGAAATTTTAATCCTATTTTCAGCCATAGTATCCTACTATAATACCTACTATAACCTATTTTGACGCAAAAAAAAGTTATAAGGGAAATTTCAGATATCATCAAGGTCAAAGTAGGAGTAAATTGTATAATTAGAATTAAACTTATTTTGCTAACTTAGCTCATACTGCATTGTAGAATTCAAGGTTTAACATAGGGCCAAAATTTCGACTCGGGTTCGCACAAATGTTATCAAAGCCCAGACGAAGGAATTGGTCGACTAATGGATTTCTTCTTTTGCGCAGTAACTGCTTGCGCTAACACGTTGCGCAGCTAACACGTCCAGAAAGCCAGCCGCATAATTGTCGTATCTCAAAAAACTCACGCGCGATCAAGGGAAAGGGGTCAATTCTCGAAAGACCGGCGTGGAATTGGCGCGCTTAGAGCACATTTCGCGCACATGTCAGGGGTCGTTTCAGCGTGTCGCGCGCGCACATCGCACGGACGCGCACATCGCTCGTGTACACGAGCTGAATCCTGCTGCTCTCTTGGCGGACAGTACGAAAGAAATCCCGCGCCGAGGCGAGCTGTAATAATTAAAATACGCGGAGGTAAACGATCGGCGGTCACCCGCGCGGGCCGGGGAGGCAAGGGGGAAGCGAGGCAGGGCTGTCGTGGCCGGCTTCGTGTACATAATTGCCGTGATTACGGCTACGTCAGTTCGGTGCATCTAGGTGCACGTATGCATGTGTGCACGCGCGTGTGTGTATGTGTGTGTGCGTGTGTGTGTGCGCGCGAGCGCGGCACCGCGGATTCAGTTGATCCGGGTGCGTGTAACGGCGCGCTGCGCTGCGCTGCGCGGCGGAAACGCTGGCAACTCCGCGCGACGGAGTAATGCGCAGCATCATTATCTGGAGCAGTGCTCACCGAGGAGCATCATCCGAAGAGAGCTCGTTAATTTGCGCGCGTCTCGCGCGCGCGCCAGCGAAGCGCCGCGGCGACAAGTCGAACGCGCCCTCGAGCGCGAGCGGACTTCCCGTCGAATCGTGACGGGTCGCGCGGTCGTTCGCTCGGTTCTTTCGCTCGCACGTACGCTCGTACGTTCGCCGATGGCGCGAGACGCGATTTTCCAGAATGTGAAATAAAAGGAAACGAGCAAAAAGAGGCAGACGAATTCGGCCTCAGGTTCACGCAAGCGCATGGGGGGGGGGGGGGGGGAAGGGGGCGATGTGCGAGTATCTCGATCGACTCGGAACACTGATACGAATGAAGATTCCGCGATGGGGCGAACTAGCCACGATAACCGACATTCTTATACTGAGAGAAAAGAAGTAGTTAGCGATCATCCGCCTTTGAAGAAATATCGTATCTGTTGAGCAAATCACGTGTTAATACAGTAATAAGAAGCTTATTAATTTGTGCCTAATAACATCAACTAGAATTCTGAGTCATCTATATTTTATTAATTCAATCAACATTTTTTTTCGCGTAAGATCATAAGACAATAGATATTTTCTTATCTAAAAAATATTTTGTATCAAAGTGTAAGTAAATATATTACTGTGTGTGTGTTATCTATCGAATAAATATGTTTTATTTTTTAGATGTTGTTTCTCTTACAGTGTAGAGTTTTCTAGAGTGTCAATGATTAAGGGAGATCAATAATTAGTTGTTTTACCCTACACACGTTTAAAATTCCTGGTTTTCTCTCTTCGCCACGGAAGTTGTGATCGACGACGTCAGAAGCGAGAAAACGCATGCTCAAAATTCTTGCGTGCCATTTCCACATAAAAAGATATCTATGCAAAAGGACACTCGAGGTCGCCGGAGTATACTTGTAAAATACTTCGAAAACTATCCTTTTTCCTTAACAGTCTGTAAGTAGCTGTAAAATTAACGCGACACGCAAGTGTGCGAGGCAAACTCCTCATGTTTTGTCACGTTAACTTTACGGCTGTTTATCGACTGTTGAGCAAAAAGGAGAGTTACCGGAGTATCTTACGAGTATACTCAAACGACCTCAAGTGTTCTCCCATTCAAATAACTTTTTACTTAAAAATGGCAGACAAGGATTTTCAGCGTGTCATATCTCGTCTTTGACGTCACGAGCGACCATGGCCGCGGCGCAGGAGTCTTATATCCTCTCTTGGGATGTATCTCGGATGATCTCAATGATCAAACGATTATCTACTATCTAAAGCTGCCTCGCGCTGACACACTGTTAGACCGGGAGCGCGCGGCGTGCGCGTGCACGTGCGCGCGAATTTCGCGACGACGCGTTCCGGAACAAGAGGGAAAGATCGACGACCCCGGCTAGTCTCTCTCTCCCCCTGTCTTTCTCTCTCTCTCTCTCTCTCTCTGGACTTCTTGCTACAATTTCCGGACGCGAATGCGGCACTTCGCCTTTGGGGCAGGCAAAAAACACCGTGCCGGCGGAGCGCGAGCCAGAAAACGGCGGCGTAATACATACATACACCGTGCATTTTTCCGGCGTTAATGCGCTGAAATCAATAGCGGTAATTACGTAGAAAGCCCGGCGCGTCGTCGAAATGACTTACTGCCGGCCGGGATCGCCGTGGACGGTACGTGATTTCGCACGGAAACGAATCGGCGCCGCGCAGCACAGCGCCTGACAGAGAGAGAGAGAGAGAGAGAGAGAGAGAGAGAGAGAGAGAGAGAGAGAGAGAGAGAAGGACAGGCCGGCGGGGCTGGCGCGGGAGGGCGGGGGCGCGTGATTGCGATAGATATTTTCCTCTAATAAACGGCCTCTCTCGCATGCGTCGACGGTGGTGCACGCATCGAACTCGCGCGCACTCGCGGAACTTATATAATTGGGGTAATCACCCGAGTGTCTTACCACTCAATCGCCGTTCCGTTAATTCTGGCTTCGCAGCGGCTCGAAACGTCCGGCGTTTCGCGCTGTTTTCCATCCTCGTGTTAACCAGCCAGCCAGCCAGCCAGCTAGCTGGCTAGCTAGCTAGTATAGTATAAGGCAGCCCATCCCGCCGCGAACCTGTAATCCCTCCGCGGATTAATGGCACGTACAGAGCCGGAGAGAGACGTGAAGGGCAAACAGAAGATCGAGAAACGATATTTGCCAAAGTACCAGCGAGATATCTCGCGCGACCGACTACTCCCGACATACTGTTCGCTGTATATATTTTAAAATTGAGACGCAAGACGAAGGGGAGGAAATAAGTCGTACGGTATATCGTTCTTCGCGGGACATTAGGAGTCGATTTTCCCCGTTGGCGTTTCTTTCTCCTTCCTCCATTCCTGTTTTCTTTGATTTTTCTTTCTTTTTTTTTCGGCGGAGCGAATCGACTGATCGGGGAATGTATCCGATCGCGCGCGGGACGGAGGACTCGCGCCGGCAGAGGGAGCTCGAGTCTCACGTGGTGGAGCGCACCGCACCGCACGTCGGCGGCGGCGACGGCGGTCGTCGGCGCGCTTTTTACAGTCATCCGGCTCGGGATACGACCCCTGCCTAAGTGCAATTCAGATCGGTGTCGGGATGACGGTGCGCAATCGCTTTTCTAATTAATTCGCGTTTCATCGGCGCTCCGTCGTCACGGGATGTTTTGCGCAGCGCGATACGGAGCGCACGTCAATCTACCGTTTAATCGAACTTTCCAATCAGATAACCCGCCGCGTATGCCGCGAGAAAATAATCGCCCGGTTTGTTTCGCGGCGCGATAACGTCATTATCGCGAAATCGCGTCTACCCCAGTCTCGGCTTCGCCGCGCGCGCGAAGCCTGATTTAGACTTCCGACGGCACCACCCAACGATGCTCCAACTGGCCAACTTTGATAAGTAGACGTCGAGAAGATTCCAATGATACATTTCATGCTACTGCACCACGAGACATGACTTAGTAATATCAGCCAAATCTCAGTGGCTCAGTTAAAAAGCCAATCGTTTTGTTATCATTATTAAGAGTCGGCTGTCACAGACGAAATGCATTCAATGTGACGTAGAAATTTATTAACTGAAATTAAAAGCATACATTTACTCGTGTAGCTGAGAAAGTAGCAGCTTTTTCTAAATATTTTATGAACGTGAATCTCAAATATTCGATTTTGTAAGAAATTAAGCTCATAAAGCTCGTCCTACCGCCTCGTGTACATCAGTTAATCACTTTTATATTTTCAATAATATCTTAATGGTTACAGTGGCAGAGTCTATACAAAATGGTATAGGATTATTCCATTCAATTTTCTAAATTCAACCGCCTTGTATGATTAATGAATATGAAACACAACTTGACTCTCTTTCTCTTTCTCTCTCACACAATCTTTTTATTACATATTTTCTATTGGCGTTGGGAAAGTATATACAGAATGTCGGACACAACGCGTAGCGTATTAACGCTCGTGTACGCGTAGAGCTCATGAAAAATTGAACAAAACACTCTTCTAGTAGTTTGCATATAACCGCGATAATTATTCCTTTGATCCACAGTAACAATATTAATCTCGTTATGATAGACAAAAGAAAGAAAGGAATCTGTACAATTCGACCGCGAATGAGAGAGGTTGCGTGTTTCTCGTGTGGCGGACAACATTTGCCACGAAAGCGAGCCGCCATTGACAACAAGCCCAATCAGAGACAAGAAATGGCTCGCTGGCTTCTATGAGGGGCTAGTTGTCGTTGGCAGACCAACTCTCTGTGTGGGGCTAGTTGTCAGGGGTGAACGCGTTCATGTGGTTGGTGCTGTTTGCCTCATCGAGCTTTAATCTTAATCATGACACTCGAATTTCCCAAATGAGCGATGCAAGAACGACAAAGATGCGTGAGATTGCTTCTCGTTTGTTGTCGCCATGTCGACTCATGGACAAATTACAGCCGTTTAAAGCCACGGTATCGACATCATTTTCCTGCGCGTACACGCTATCGCTCGTTTAAACGTATTTACACGTATAACGAATGCTATTCCCATCTCTCGTAGCTGAGAGAACACCGCGAACATTAACGTTAGTGTACTGTGGACGTCACAGCGGATTGCCCGAAATCGTCCCGATCCGATTAAGACCATCTCCGCCCGTCTAACGGGCCACGGTTCGTTTCGCGGTTTAATTCCGAATGGCGGGAAAGGCCGTTTTTCGAAAAGCCTGTCACTCACTTTACACGAATGAGTTCGAAACCGGTTCGGACTACTAGTGCTCGGTTTCGTCGTCGTCGTCGTTGTCAGCGGCAGCATCTACTCGCGGCGTAACGGAAGCCGCAATAGCCGCACAGATTCTTGTTTTCGAGTCGCTCTCCGCTCCTCCCTTTTCTCTCTTTATACCTTTTTATCCTTTTCTTCTACCCGCTCTTTTTTTTTTCTTCCCTTCTTTTTGCTCTCTTTCTTGCTCGCCGTTCTGTCTCTCTTTCCGCGTGTAAGCACCCGCGTGTACGCATCGGCGGGCGTACCGCTCCCTGATAAAATCCCACAAAAATCGGGAAGCCGTTAGCTCTGGCCGGCTATGGTAACCGCGAGAGAGAGAGAGAAAGAGAGGAAGAGAGAGAGAAGAGCAGAGAAAGAGAGAGAAAGAACGAAGGAGAATGAGAGAGAAGGAGGGAGAGAGAGAGAGAGAGAGAGAGAGAGAGAGAGAGAGAGAGAGAGATGGGACTAGCGCTCAATATAGATTCAGAGAGCAGCCTCTATACGGGGTATAGCCGCTCGCCGGGGCGTCTTATTAATGCTACGGACGCACCTCGATATAAAACGGTGTGCTCTTTCTCTCTCTTTCTTCCGCGAGCTGCATTAATTAGTGATTTTTAAGGGAAGACCTCTGCGACAAAATTGTATTATGCTTTGTTTATACGTTGCGGATAAACGAACGCCGTCGGTCCGTTCGTTTCGTCCGCGGCTTTACCGTTCGCGGAATGGTTTCACCTGAGAGAGTCTTAATTAAGAACTCCCCCGGCGATGACCATTGAACTCCAGAGCGACCTCTCTTCTCGTATCATTGCAGCTTGACCGCGCATCCGCCCAACGAGGCGTTCTAATCTATCCGGTTGGTTGTTCGCAAATCATTCGAACCTCATTTCGTCGCACGGCAAGGCAAGTAAACGTCCCTCCTCCGCCTCGTCTCGCGTTTTCGCCAAGTCCAGTGAAATCGACGCGCGCGCCGTTCACGAAGTATTAGCCGCGCTAATTCGTATCTGCTATCTCTCTCGCGCGGCCTCCTTCGCATTCGTACGATGGAGAAGCCGAAATCGCGCGCGAAGGTCGATTAACTCTCTTTACGTGACTCTGGCCGCGTAAGTATGTAATTATGCGTACGTGGTTATGGGACGCGCTAACGAACTCCGCCAGCAGCAGCGACGGCGGCGGCGGCGGCAGGATGCGGCGAGCAACACGAAACGAAAAGGCGTTGGCGCAGAGAGGGTGAAAGGGAAGGAAAGCGCGGCGCGGACAAGGCGGCACGCAGGGGAGGCAAGACTGACGTTTCGAGATAAAGGAGGAGGAGGGGAAAAGGGTGGCCGTCGGAGAGATATTCTTGGCAGCGACGGCGATGCAACAACTGTCCCCATCCGTCATCTACGAGAGACCGGAGCGAGAGGGCCCATGGCCACTCCGAGAAAGAGAAAGAGGGAGAGGGGAAGGGGACACTGCGTCGCTCTTCGTGATCTCTCTCCTTCTTTCTCCGCTCTTTCTTTCTTTCCGTCGCTCCCGATCACAGGACGTAGGAAACAATCGTAATCGTCGAAGATCTCGTGTAACGACGATGCCGTCGTCCGACCCATTACACGCCGTGTCGCGGTCGGGCGAATTTCCGAGACGCCTCAGGAAAATGCAGTCGTTCCTCGAGATCGAGAGCTTGAGGTCCCATTAAGGAAGAACAGGCCTGAAATGTCCTCGAAATCATACACGACGGTACATCCGCGACGTGTGCTTGAACGCGCCGAATGCTGCAACGGCGATACGTAGCGGTGATACTACCCCGTCACATTAAGGGGACTGGAAGGTCAGATTGCCTGAAAATCGTGCTTGTTTTTTCACAATTTTTTATGAAAAACTAAATGAATATGCGAAAGTGTTATTTTGACGTGTATTTAAACAACATATAAAGAGAAGAAAAATATAATTTTGATGATTAAATACTCAATATAAGTGTGGTACATGTAGTTAAAATATATTTTGTTTTTCTTTTCAAGGTCGTCATTTTGCAGTAATATCTTGACTCTCGGTGATTCAATTAAGCTGAATTTTAGATAAAAAATTTCCATAAGCTTGTCGTTATCGTGTGAACCACTGACAAACTCGTGAAAATATTTAATTTTGGAATGTTAATTTTTTTTCTAAAAGAAATGAAAAATTAATAATATTCTATTAAGATATTTGCAATTTTGTTAACTTTTACTAAATTTCTTTTATAGTGGTTCACACGATAACGACAAGCTTACGGAAATTTTCTACCTAAAATTCAGCTTAATTGAACCACCGAAAGTCAAGATATTACTGCAAAATGACGACCTTGAAAGAAAAACGAAATATATTTTAACTGCATGTACCATACACTTATATTGAGTATTTGGTCATCAAAATTATATTTTTCTTCTCTTTATGTGTTGTATAAATACACGTCAAAATAACGCTTTTGCATATTCGTTCAGTTTGTCATAAAAAACTGTGAAAAAACAAGCATGATTTTCAGATAATCTGACTCTCCAGTCCCCTTAAGTTACATAGGTATACCCAAAGAAATAAGATCTTATGCTTAATGAGATCATCTTGTATAAAGGTGAGAAAAAAGTACTAAATATTTATTTGGTGGGGATACTAATAACATATTTACTTAACCCTAGAATCGCTAAAGCATGAGTAAGATTTACGTAGATCAACTTTCCATACATTACTATTCTTAAAAACATGTTTTACTTTTCATTGCATCGCAGAAACATCAATTGCTTTTGCAATTTCATTGCATCGCAAAAACACCAATAGATTTATATTCCTCAATGCTATCTATACTCATTAAAAGAAAAAGCATTGAATTTTGACCATTTTTACGGAAGTTATGAAGAAATAAAAATAAACTGGGTAAAAATTATTCGTGTTTAGAATTCAAGTTGAAGGTTAAGTCTAATTTTTTTTACTTAAATAGAATAGACAATTGCTTTCATGAAAAGCCAAAGTTTTCTTAAAGTTTAAAAGAAATGTATATTTTTTATTTGAAAAATATTTTATACTGATATATAGTAAATATGTGTATGTGTTATTAGTACTGAATATTTTTTATTTCTTAGATATTTTTTCTCTCTCGGTGTATATGTGGCTACAAGAGAATTCTTCTAAAACTAAAAGGAAAATATTCTAACTCTCCAAAAAAAGAGCTCTGGTTATAAGGCGTTATTATTAACTCTTTTATCGAAAGAGTTAATAATATTGTAAATATTTTTCTTTTAGTTTTAGAAGAATTCTTTTGAAGCCTCTTATAAAGGCCTATATAAAGGTCTATGTAAAGAGGATTCTTATAGGCTAAGGACGAGATTATATTTTTTTAAAGTATATAAAGTATAATTACGTACATTTAAAAAATTGATTATACGGCCAACAAAAAGCCAATGAAACGTGGCAAAGGATGTATATTTCCCGAGTTATACTTATTTGCCTACCTTTGATAGCTCAATCGTCACAATTAAGCTCTTGTACAATCAACGGAAATCAATGAGTCAGTCAACATGTTAATAGCCCTGTTCGAATCGCGTCAAACCATCAGAGACCGCTTGCTCCTCGCGAAATAAATCGCGAAGGGATACGACAAGCGTGCGCAGACCGGGAGTGACCGACTAGTAATAATGACATTTTTCATCGCGAGAGACGCGAGAGAAAGAGAAAGGGTGGCGGGAAGGGAGGGGGAGGGGAGCACGTAGCGGAAAATTATTCCCAATTAAATCAATTGCCGTTACGACGAAAGTCCCTCGCGTTGGCGCTCCGTAAAGATCGGCTTTGACACGGAAACCAATTTACCTGGCCTCCCGCGTGCCTGAGAAAGCACCGCCGCGACGACTCCCGGGCCATTCTCGATCGTTCGCGCGAGTGGATGCGTGCGGAACCGGCGTGGCATTAGAGATAACTGGGCTTGCCCGACGGATGCGTTTAACCCTTAATCCAGTGAGCGAGATGTTAGGGTATAATACTTCGTATTTTCCTTGAACGGCACTTCCCTCGCGGTATATGCCCGTTAAGTCAATCGCGCGATAACAAACACGCGGATTCTCGGCAGGATGCAGCTCTCCGCGAGAGGCGAGGGGCAATTTTTCAAATTAAACACCACCGATGGTGGTCATGGACCGTTAACTGGTTCCGACGGGCCAATTCTGATAAGTTTTCCCGCGAACCTACGACTCATGCGTGCCAATTCTGATCGCTCGCTCGCTCGCTCGCGCGGTAAACATCCTTGAGACCTCGCTCGGCATTCGATCATACGCGTTCGATGCGCGCATGGACTTGGCCTAGGTCTAGTAATAGCCGGGGACCACTTGACGGGTGTGTCGGCGCAGGATAGTAAGCCGGTTAAGTGAGCGCGGGAAAAGAAACGTCGACGATCGGTCATCCTGATGCATGTACGCGTCCATGACACGGACACGGCGCCGCGCGAGCGAAGCAACCGACCAACGAACGAACGAACGAACGAACCAACGGACGAGCACGATCGTACAGAGGTGTGTGCACGCAGACACGCGGTCGTACGGTCCTTTTTTTTATATTCAATTGCCGGCGGTACGCTCCACTAGGTTCCAGAATTGAGATAGCGTTATCCGACTACTACTACGACGACGACGACGACGACGACGACGACGACGAGAGAGGAAGAGAGAGAGAGAGAGTTATCGCGGAATATTACTATGGAAAATTATTAACCATCGACCATCGCCGTGATTGAACAGTGATTGAGCTTCTGCACCGCCATCGAGATAAGTTTCTATCGACGGAATGGAGTTACGCGCGCGTACGCTGCTCCCCTTTTTTCGATTAACAAAAAGATACTCGCGCGGGCACAGAAACGGGGAAAATTAGAGACGACGACGGCAGAGCGGCAGCGAGATGCGCGTGATGCAATTTGAACGGGGAACGATCGCGAGAGAGAGCGATCGCGCGATATTAGCTCCTCCGTCCGACAGCGGAATCCTGAGAAATTTACACGGGCGAGGTGCTGCAACATCATCCGGCGGTTATATCCTCCGTGCGCGAGCGATTATTTTATCCCGAGCAAAGCCGTCGAGAGTAAGAGAGAAAGAGAGAAAAAGCGAGAGAGCTGATCGCCGATCGCGACCAGCACTGCGCGCTCGGCCGAAATAGTCATCTGTCCTGATGACAGACGCACAGAGATGCATCGCGTCTAAACGATCAATTTTGTGGATCGAGGCAGATAATAGGTGTCTTGTGTGTATTCCTATTCTTTCTTAAAGTGAAGTAGTAAAAATGTTTCTGACTTAATCAGCAAAGGGGGTTTATCTCACTGATACTCAGTGAACATTCAATGATTTTCAGTGGAAATACCTTCACTTTACTGTTCCATCTTATGTCCCACTGATTTTGACTAGTGGAAGTAAGATTTCACAACAAAATCTGGGAGGACTTGGTTAGATGGTGTGCAAGTGTGTGGATGCTTGGTTAAGTATGGTTCGTCAGTTGGGAATAAATTTTTAGTGTATCGAGTTAAATATGGGAGATCAGATAGGGAAAATTATGTAGGAATGAATGCGTAGATAGTGTATAAGTGAAGACGAAACAAGGCGTTACGTAAGAAAGTAAGATTCAAGGCTGAAAAGGGGCATATGTAATAGAGATTATGGCATCATAAGGAACGAATAATTAGGATAGTGTAGATAATGCAGGCAAGCTTAAATTAGTATGGTAATGTAAAGGAAGTTATCGATAGAAGAAATATATAATATAATAGATAATAAGACAGAAGTACACAAGGGATGAAGAAAAAGAATACAAGAAATGAAGGGGAAAAGTTTAGTCATCGGATAGGATAAGGAAGTAAAATAAAGATACACGGAAGAAGGATAAATGAGACACAAGGATCCACAGGAATTGGTGGGACAGATGCTATGCAAATAAGAAGACTGAAATGGGGAGAATATGAGGAAGATAATTAGATATAGAAAATTTCTTTTTGGCGATGTAAACTGAAAAAAAGATATATAGAAAATGTAGAGAAAGACATTACTTTATAGAGTGGTGTAATGGAACTAACAAGATATATGGAAAAAAATTAGAAGAAAAGAGGATGAAGGAGAAATAAAGAAAGCAGTGAAGAGATCGAATAGGAAGAGGAAAGATAAAGTGATAGATACGTATAGGTGAAGGAAAGGACAGAGTTTGGAATATTGTGTATGAGGACGATATGATACTCGCGTTGAGTGTGAAATAAGAAATTATAATTAGACATGATAGATGGGGAGAAGGTGTAGGTAGTGTAAAGGTTAATGTAAAGGTTATGTGAATATTAAGAACGTTGTGAAAGGAGATTACAAGGGCATTTAAGTAACAAGGATGATATTGTAAAGTCAATTAGAGAGAGAGGCAATGTAAGTATAGAGATATTAATAATTACACAGGTAAAAATAAAAAATGGATAGATTGTATGATTGAATATGAAGGAATATAATTGTCCCCTTTTCTGGGCTGTATAAGCTGAAGGAAAATATACCAATACACTGTGATATAATTAACGGCCTCCGTGTGATCTGCATGCAGTGTCTATGTTTGCAAACTGCAGTGATAGGAACAGTCGTTACTATTGACTGACTGTTTCCGTGAAATTTTACTGATTGTAGTGCTTACACTTATAAACTACCCGTTATGAGTATAGCATTTCAGTGAAGAATACACTGATTGTACCTTAGAGAGTACTTTCTCTCCTCGTACCGATTGTCGCCGGCAACTAAGGATTCCGTGCGAGGGTCTGTGTGAAAAAAGTACTTCGACGTCGCGCTGACTCGCGCCGTTCACGTGACAGCGCGAACATCCGCCAACACGGACCGTCGCTGGATCGTCTCGGACGCAAACGTCAAATCTAGCGTCATTGTCGCGCGCTCTAAGCCGTGCTCCCGGCCCCGGCACGCCTACCGAGTTTAATGAACTTCTGCAATCGAGTGTCGATGCTCCTCCCGCCACTGCGAGTAACTACAAGAATAAGCCGTTATCTCCCGAGGCTCGCACCATGCGAAGTTTTCGAGCGGCGAATCTCGTCGCGCTTAGACCTGATGACGCTCCATCTATCACGGCCGCGCTCTTCAAACCCTTCGCACCTCGAGCAGAGGAAAGTTGTCATGAGCGTGCGGAGCGACAAGCATGGAAGCTCTTTGAATCGCTCGTTATCGGGACGGCGACCTGTGAATCGCGCGATTCATTTTCCGCGCGCGCTCACGTCGAATTCTCTCACGTGTGACGTTTGTTGCGCTGTCTCGGGTTGATACAAGCGTATTATTATTCCCTCATCGAGATTAGGGCGACCAGGCTTGCTCGGCGACGTCCCCGAGTCCGAGATGACTCGCTCTCCTCGGACACGCCGGTCAAATCGCCGCTCCGTCGCTCTTATTGCGCCGCTCCTCCCGTAACTCAACAGGAGCGCGCCGTTATTCCGAGGCCTTATCTATTCAAAACCATCGAGCAAGTATCACATCGTCGTTCAGATAACTATAACCTGCACAGCGTCGCCTCCCCCTTACTTCCTGCCCCCGCCTGCCCCCGCCATCTCCTCCTACTTCTTCTCGTTCTTCTCCTCCGTCACCTCCTCACCCCCGTGTGCCTACCTTCATCGCCACCTCGTTCCACAAATCGCACGCATGTGCGTCCTCGACGTGTTAACGCCTGTTGATCCTTCGACAGGACGAGCGCGGCTCTCCCGCAACCACTTCGTATCTCCTTCGGCCTTCGTTGCCCCTCGCCGTCCTCTCGATCCTCCACCCAACCTTATAACCAACTCTTCTCCTTCGCCGTCCTTCGTCCTAGTCTCCTCACGGTGGCATTCGTCTCTCCCTGTTCCCTCAGTTCTCCTCCCTCCGGCCTGTCGATCTCTCGCGTGCCCTCGTATTTGATCCCGTAGTACAAGAGAGCGGAAAGGGCGTCGGGGATGAACGGTGGGCAAAGGAGGTGGAGTGTCAGGGGGCGGAGAGGGACGCGCACACGTGTATCGGCTCATGGTGAAAATAGTGCAATAAGCGCGTAGTTATGCACCAACGGCGGCGTGTGGTTTGCCCACACCGCCACCCTGTCCATCCTGCCTCGCGCTCGCTCTTCTCCCTCCCCTTCGCTCTCTCTTTCTCTCTCTCTCTCTCTCTCTCTTTCTCTCACACTCTCTCTTCCTCCTCATCCTCCTCGCGGTAAGTCGGTCCTCCTCTCGCTACCTCCCCCTGCCTCCCCCTGCCCTCTCTGCTACTTTTCCCTACGGTACGTGAGCGACTGCGCGCATACACTCTATATGTACGCGCACACGCGGGCTACGGACGTTTAAACTGGGATAGCTACTAATTACAACGGTTACGGCGTGGCAGTTGGCGAAGAAAAAAGGCTGATCTCCCGCGAGGCGGCGGAGAAAGAGGGACGAACGGCCAAGGGGGAGAAGGACAAGGTAGTGGCGGCGGAGAGGGAGGGGGAGGAGGATGAGGCGATGGTGGTGGCGGATGGGGCGGGAGACGGTGGTGGAGGGAAAGGGAGCGGGAAAAATTTACCGGAGAATGGGTGGACGCGACACGACCGAGTAATCGCCGCCTGGATTATAGCGCGCAGCGCATAGGAAGATGCGCGAGCGTGTATGTGTTTGCGCGCGCGCACGTGTGTCCGTTTTTCCGTTCCGTAGCCTTCTTCTCGGCCCGGAACATCGTCTATCTCTATTTCCCTTTCGCTCCATTTCCCCCTCTCTCTTTCTCTCTCTCTATCTATCTGACTCTCTCCGCCTCGTCCCTCTCTGCCGTCCTGCCTGCCGCGGCCTTACTCACTCCATCGTCTCCTTTTTTGTTCGGTTCCTGAGGAACAGATCGCGGTCCCTGGCGGTGGTTCTCTCGCGTGGATTGCGTGCGTAAGCGCGTAGCCGATGGTTAATGAACTCGCCGTAATTTCCATCCTCGAGCGTCTCGGGCCGCCGCCGATGCATCGCTGCGCTGCCGCTGCTGCTGCACGGCCGCCGGCGGCGGCGGCGGTGGCGGCGGCGGCGGCGGCGGCGGCGGCGGCGGTGACGGCGGCGGCGGGATCCCCGAGGGGGATGTCCTTGCAAGGATGCGGGACGCGATTACCTTACCTCTACCTACGTAGATACGAATCCCCGAACCGAATAATTAACGAGCAAATCATAGGTTTCGAGGATTCGCCGATTCGATACGACGATTCGCGACGTTCATGGACCGCTCTCGTTCATGCGTGACGCGCGCGGTTATTACTCGGCGATACACCTGACGATACGCATTAAGCGTCCGGACGTACTCGATCCCATCTACGCGACTGATTTTTTACCAAATGGCTAATGATATGGATACGTCCCGAGAGAAATGGTTTCTTCCCGTAGAGTACACGCGAGTAAGAGGAAGAGGGGGGCGAGAGATATCGCGCGTTTTCTCCTCAATCGGACGCTTAATATCATATATCGCGCTCGGGATCGCTATTAATTTAACCCGTTCATTCACCAGACTCGACGCCGCGCTACGACCGCAGCTACTCGATAATAAAGGCGAATATTAACGCGATTGACGCGATCGCGATTAAAAGGTTGCGAGCTTCCACCGCGGCGGGGGACGGGGGAAAAATAGTGGACGAAGGAAAGAAGGAAAATGAGGAGGCACGAGAAAGAGAAAGAGAGAGAGAGAGAGAGAGAGAGAGAGAGAGAGAGAGAGAGAGAGAGAGAGAGAG
>NW_022639524.1:902278-906722 GCF_010583005.1 Odontomachus brunneus
AGAGAGAGAGAGAGAGAGAGAGAGAGAGAGAGAGAGAGGATCGGTAGAATCCGTGCGCGCGCGAAGGTCCGAGGATCGATTTGTCGGAATGCAATCCGAGAAGTCGGAATATCTCGCGTCACGATCTCAAACCTCCTCCGCCGCCGCCGCCGCCGCCGCCGTCGACCTATCGATGCGAGTCACGGAGAGACGTCGCCGCGCTAATCTCAGCCGGAGAATTAGCTCCACCCACGGTTTTATAGCATAAACCGAACGTTCCAAATACCAGAGAGAAGGCATATCCGCCTGATCGGCCGGCCGCGAGAGCCCCGATCGCGGCGCGAGTTGTCCGACCGGCTATCACTGCTCGCAGGATGCGAAACGGACGCGCGATGTCGAACGATTAACCCTACCGCGACACCCGGCGCGCCGATGCGCAGAACGACCGGACACGCGTCTCTTCACATAGCGCGTTACATATCAACTTCTGCCGGGCTCTGATCTCGGGAAGAGACGCCTCGAGTGACAATCCGTAGGATTTCGGCACGGACACTCGAGCACGAGTCGTTAAATTTAGACCATGGACCACAGCGCGTTACGAAAGAGTGCAGAGAGGCGAGGCAGACGTGGCGTTCTCCTGGAGAGACAATCTCTGTCTCTGTCTCTCTCCCTCCCTCTCTCTCTCTCTCTCTCTCTCTCTCTCTCTCTCTCTCTCTTTCTCTTTCCCTTGCTGAGAGAAATTGACAGTCGCTAATGGCACGGTAATAATAGTGGTAACGGTAAGAATATGTCAATTATTGTGAGCGCGCCGTATAATATCGGGCCTTAATAATGTCCAAGTGCGATCGGCAGGCCGCCACCGATGTAACCAGCCGCGAGAGAGTACCGGTTCGCGGGGGTTAAAAAAGCCATTTCCCGAGGCCCGCGCGGCTGCTCTCGCCGGCGGTCGCCGGCGTGGCGGATTCTCTAGGGCTCGGTAGCGGCGCGGATAGATAGATAGAGGAGCCCGGGTGCCTGCTTCCGTGTGTGGCACCGGCGAGTATCGCCCGCGGCGACGGTACGCCGCCGCCGCCGCCGCCGACGTGACTTCGCCGGCGGTGTGTCGGTTCTTCACCCGACACGCGGTAGCAGCCGGAGGACGTTCGCGAGAGCGAGCGGCCGAGGAACGTAGGGAAATGTAATGGCGTTCAGGTGTGTGGATGCGATCGCGCGGGAGAAAGAGAACGAGAGGCGCTGAATGTATGTGTGCGTTTGTGTACATGCCTATGTAGTGGAGCGTGATGTTGTAGGTAGGTAGGTAGGTTGCGCAAAAAGCAAGAGCGGGCAAGCAGGAGGAAGGGCGTCGGCCGGCCTCGCGAAGCGCCACTCGGTCAAGCTCACTGCCATCATCTAGATTCTAGATAGCCGCGCACGCGAACGCGAGTGCACATACGTATACGCACTCACACGCGACCAGTGGCGGATCTACACGACGCGGTCGATACACGACGTCGCCCTTTCTTGCGTTCAGCAGACGCCGGTAATTTTGAGACGCGTTCGTGTCACGGCGACCCCCCCACCCACTTGTTTCACTCGCGTTTATTTTGCGCGTCTTTGCTGGGTCCCCATTCCGGGACCTCTTTTACCAATGAGAGTGCCTCTGAATGTGCTCGTGAACCAATCAAGAGGCTTAATATCAAATAGAATGCTCAATTTAGAGAGGACGCTTTTGCCCATTAAAGTGTAAGGACCTCGATTTCTTTCCCTTGTTTTTCTCAAAGCGGTTCTCCACGTACACGTTCAAGGACCTCTTGGTGTGTGCGCGAGAGGCCCTAGGCGTGCGCCTATGACGCGCCTACTAGGTAATCCGCCACTGCACGCGAGCATACACACATACACACACACACACACACACACACACACGGCCGAATACCGGCTCTAGAGCCGCCGGTCAACCTCGCCTCTCGCCTCGCCTTGCTTTCCTCTTCCTCTCCGCGCGTTTATAGCGCTCACTTCCAGATCGAGCCGCGAATCGAGAGCGCGGCCGTGCAGCGCGCGATGCGCCCCGATGCAGATGCGATGCCTTTCAGAGATCGCGATTCGGATCGGCTGATCGCGGTGATCGATGACGGTCCTCGGCGCGACGAGCGCGGCGGGATCGCCGGGACGTCGGAGGACGTGGCGCGGGCAACGCGAAGAGGAATCATTTGAACGAATATCCCGCACGCGGAGGAGGATCTAACACACGTCGGATGATCCGTGCGGAATCTCGTCTGGATGCTCGTCTGGAACGCGCGTCGTCCCGCGCGGCCGAGTCACGTCGTTAAATCACGCCCGGAATATGACGTGACTGTCGCGTAATCTCGCTGTTTAGGTGCGCGTCGCGAAATCACGGCGTTAGATTGTGAGCGGAGCGTGACAACGCGACGTTTCACGCGTCGCCGTTGTTCAAAGTCGCGCAGACAACGCCGTTAATCGCCGTTAATGACTCCGCGCGCGCGCGCGTTTCCTTTTCGATTTTTCTCTCTCTCTCTTTCTGCCTCTCTTTTCCTTCTTCCCCCTCTCTCTTTCTATCTCTCAGTATATTTTCTCCTCCTCTGTGTATCTATCTGTGTATCTATCTATCCCATCCCTTTTCCAGTCCCCGATATTTTCCAATGTGGCAATGGAGGAAATGAGCTCTACCGCGACGGGAGGCGTGGTCCAGCGCGGCATGTTTCCAGCGTATTTCGACGGAAGCTTAGCCGATCGCCGCTTTCTCATTTTCCTCTCGCGAGCTAGTTATGAACTCTCTCTCCGGATCGCGGGCGAGAGGACGCGCGCTAATCGCAAGCGGGGCCGCTCGCTCGCTCGGGGCCCGCAATTATGCGAGAGCTTTGCGCTTGTAATTAAAGTGAGATCGGCCGCAGCGGGAGAAACGCGCCCAACTTTTCGGCACGTCGCCGCCGCCACTGTCTCACGCGATCGCCGATCGCGTGAGATGCCCGATCTAGGAGAGAGCAATGGCGATCCTTGGTTATGCATTCGAACGCGCGTGCGCGCGAGATCTATCGAGAGTAGGGTGACCAGTCGTCCCGAATTTTGCGCAATGTCCCAATTTTATAGAGGCGTCTTTTTATAAAGCAAATACCCCAGGCGCGTCATTTGTCCCGTTACTTGTAAGTTATTACATGAAATGAGATAAATAATAACTAACAGTAAGATTTGAAGAGGCAAATAAGGAGCAAGCACGGATTGCTTAGTGCTATTAAATACTAATATTACTTTTATATAATATTAATATGATAGTGGGAGGATAATTATGTCCAGCATGTCAAACGCACGTATCGAAATGTTTCTTCGATTAACGTACGCGGCGAATCTACCTTTCATACTCAGACCGATCCTTGAGTCCCAATTTTATATTGGGAGTACAAATAAGTTTCCGCCGTTTTTTATCAAAAATTGCGAAAGAACGGTACCTTATGTTTTATTCAAAGTATTGTCCATCGCTAGCCACTACTTTTTCCCATCTTTCTGGCAGCATACGGATACCGCGTCGGAAGAACTCTTCATCTTTTGAGGCTATCCACGAATCAACCCAATTTTTGGTATCTTCATATGATGTGAAGTATTGTTCAGATAGGCCGTGCGTCATCGATCGAAACAAGTGATAGTCAGAGGGAGTAATGTCTGGTGAATACGGCGGGTGGGGTAAAACTTCCCAATTGAGTGTTTCCAAGTAGGTTTTGACCGGCGCCGCAACATGTGGACGAGCATTATCATGCAGGAGAATAATTTTGTCGTGTCTGGAATAGTAGTGGGCGCGTTTTTCCTTGAATGCTCGGCTCAATCTTATCAATTGTGTTCGGTAGAGAACCCCAGTAATGGTTTCGTTCGGTTTGAGCAACTCATAATACACGACACCAAGCTGATCCCACCAAATACACAACATGAGTTTTTTTCCAGGAATATTCGGCTTGGCTGTCGATGATGAAGCATGGCCACGTGATCCCCATGATTTCCTCTTCTTTGGGTTATCGTAGTGGATCCATTTTTCATCACCAGTGATTATACTATGCAAAAAACTCTTTCGTTTATGCCTGGCAAGCAGCATTTCACATGTGCAAAATCCGCGTTCAACGTTTCTCGGCTTCAGTTCATATGGAACCCAATTTCCTTGCTTTTGAATCATTCCCAACGATTTTAAACGATGTGAAATTGTTTGTTGAGTCACTCCTAATGTAAGTGCAAGTTCTTCTTGCGTTTGGCACGAATCTTCCTCCAATAATGCTTCCAATTCCGCGTTTTCGTACACTTTCGGCCTTCCGCTATGTTTTTTGTCTTCGACGTCAAACTCACCGTTCATAAATTTTTGAAATCACTCACAACTTCTCTCACTTAAAGCAGCCTCATCATATGCTTCTACATGCAATCGATGCGCCTCAGTTGCAGATTTCTTCAAATTAAAGAAGTAAATCAAAAGTTCCCGCAAATGACGCTTATT
>NW_022639524.1:907728-913992 GCF_010583005.1 Odontomachus brunneus
ATATATATATATATATATATATATATATATATATATATATATATATATATATATATTTAAAATTCCCAAAACCCATTAAACCTATGACTCAAATAGATTCATTATATATGTTGCGAAAAAAGTCTAAGTATGAAAGGTAAATTCGCCGCGTACATTAATCGAAGAAAAATTTCGATGATACATGCGTTTGACATACTGGACATAATTATCCTCCCACTATCATATTAATATTATATAAAAGTAATATTAGTATTTAATAGCACTAAGACATCCGTGCTTGTTCCTTATTTGCCTCTTCAAATCTTACTGTTAGTTATTCTAAAAAGAAGCTTTCTATAATTTCGAGATAAATAATATACAGTTTTATTATCACGTGTTATTTGAGTAGAAACAAGTGCACTTTATGTTGATCTCTTATATCCTGTATGTTCCACTGATGACTATTTTTTTATTTTATTTAAAAAATTTTATCAGTCTTAGTTTTATACTAATGGTTTACATTGAAAGGTAATAGAAAGCTGTGTTCTAATTGTTATATGTTCTAATTGTTTATATGTTGACATAATAAACATTTCACTTAGCTACTTACGTGTATCTTATTTACTCAATCTATCCATCTCAACCTTACTATTAAAAAAGTTAATGTGTTAAAATACATATATATTATACATATATAATGACCAAAGACATGCGTACATAAGCTAATATTACAATATTATATACCAATCAATGGAAAAATCTCAATTTTCTTAGTTGTGTTTCGAATTTTTAAGATCGATATCCCAAAACTGACTGATCAAAGTCCGTACTAATAGTCGTTTCTTGAGACATGTCTCAAGTAAGATACTCAAATATGAGTTCAGAGTTAGGTGAACGAGTTTTCCAGCTGAGTCTCACCATTACAAAAACAATGTCACATATGTTATACAATTCAACTGGAAAATCCGGATCTGTCTCTGAATAAAAGAACTGAGTATCTCACGTGAGACAAGTGTCAAATGACAACTGTCGATACGAGCGTAAGAGTCGGTCACCCTAATCGCGGGAGATACCCGGTCGGAAAGGCGAAAGAAAATGGGACTCAGCGTTCGTTCTAAATATTCGGGAGCGTCGGGAAAACTCGTTATCATTATTCGCCGATGTGCGACGCGCGCGCGGCTGATAATTCGGCGCGATTCGCCGCGATCGAAATATTAATCGCGCGACGAGCACTCGGGGGTTTGCCGGGCGAGCGGCCAACGTTGGCATGCTCTTCACGTTCGGCTCGAGCTAATCCGCTTATAAGTCCGTATCGATTGGCACTTGGCGCATATTTCCTATGCACACACTGTACGCGTCGAACTCGCCGAACTCGTTGCGAGATGCGTCGCAAAACGCAAATCGGGGAACGAGTCGCGCGCGCGCGCGCGCGTGCACGAGTGAGCAAACGAGCGAGCGAGCGAGCGAGCGAGCGAGCGAACGAGCCGCAGTCGCGTTAATTAATGACAATTTGAATTTTAATACCCGGCGCGCAGAGACGTTCTCGCGAAAATGAGCCTCATTAATAACGCATGAGGAGGATAATTTAAAGTTATGTTTTGCGCGCGAGCCCTTTCCACCGCGGCACGGGCGTCGCCGTCGCTTTGTTTGCGTTCAAAGCGCAATTATGCGGTATTAGGTTTCCGCAAGAGGCGAACCGTGATTTGGGGCAACAGGTGTACACAATACGCATGCATAATGCACAGGCGGCACATGTAAACTGTCCTGCATCGCACGAGGTGCAGCCACCACCAAATTGGCGTTATTAAATTTACATATCCGGGCGGAGCGTGCGAATTAAGCGATTCTTCCTTCCGTTTTTCCACCCCGCCGAGGCTGCCCCTCGTCGTCTGCGTTCGCGATCGCGAGCGAGCGATTTGCGCTCGCCCCATTCGTTTCCGATCGCGCCGAGGAACATCCGATACGTCGCATTTCTCGTATGTCAGGACCGCAACATGGGTGGTAAACTCTTCTCGCAAGTCTTGGGGAATCTCAGGGGCTCCTGGAACGTTTCTCGAGCGGATGCCTCAGAGGTGATCTCCTGCGCCCGTTTGCGCGCATCGACGATGGATCATCGAGGGAGAGGGCGAGGGCCGCGTTAATGGAAAAAAACGTCGCGAAAATAACACTGGCAGGCCGCCACTCGTTGCACTTTCTTTCTCAAACCACGTGACCGTGAGCCACTGCCAAAGCTTCCGATAGCCGGCATAGTCTTTCACTTCGTCACGTCGTACGCGCCTCGAGGTGCCGAATTCCCGTCGAGATAGACGCCCGTTGGGAAAAATCCTCACGCACCGGTCGCGGGGACGAGCGAGCGAGCGTCTCGATTCCGTGATTTTTAATATTAATTTGAGTATTGTAACGTCGCTCGCAGCTAGAGAGCTGGCGATGCACAAAGGGTCAAACGCTGCCGCGTTACGAGTCAATGCGTTAAACACTCTATCCTCGCGCGACCGTTTTCGAGCCATCAATCGTTGTTCCGCCGTGAAACGCTTTTTTCCAGCGGTCAAAGATGATTAAAGGCGCATCGCTGATTCTCGTTGATTCCTGTTAATATCTGTCAACTTTATCGACTGCGCCGGCTGATTGCTGGTTTAACAGACATTGACCGAATCAGTAGTGAAATGAATGACGCGCAACAGGTCCGCGGTATGCTTGTGTGCCTCAATTGCATCGCTTGTTGCTCGCATTTGTGTGTACCAACGTGCACTCGTCCTGCTCGCGTGGGATCAAAAGCGAAGTGTTTTGTAAAATATTTTTCCGCTTTTGATCATGCAGCGGCGGACGGATGCGCGTTACCTGCAATTCGCGTGAATGCCCGTGTGTAGTAATCGCGCGCGCGTTTGTGTGTGTGTGTGTACGCGTGTGCATAGATGTACGCGCAATAATAACGCGATGACTTGTATCGGCTCTCGATGCGCGTTCAGGAAAATACGCGCAAAGGTAGGAAGGTATCGCGGGAAAATAAGGTCCAGGATAATGAATTTTTTTAGAAATAACAGAGTATTAAGGCCCCTGATCAGTAATGTCAGAATAGGGAGAAAATTCATGCTCAACATTTCCGCGTCGAATACGTCGAAATAAAAGGTACTGTCCATAAAATGACACTTGTGATCAATCAAGTACACATTTGTCAAATATTGCAAGAACTTTCCTTCCATTCTAACAATTAATAAGTGGCTGCATAATTAACATGACAAAATCATGAAGAAAGGTAGGCCAAGAAGAAAATTCGCGTGTCGCGTTAATTTTACGGTAAATAAAAAATTATTTACGGTAAAAAAAATACTCATTTAGAAAGACATTATAGCTATTATTTTTCGCTAGAGTTCGAGGCATTTTCGCCAAAGAGTGATGCCACTGATCCATAGGCCATGTATCCCAACTCTGAGCAGTGAAAAATGTATTTAAAATGGGCGTCAAATTAAAGGCTTTGATAAGCTAATTACAAAGATGTAAGTTTTAGAGCCGCCAAGTTCCAACATTACGATCCAAAAAGATCCCAAATTTTAGGCTACTTTCAAACTGATTTTCTTTAGCAAAACTTAATGGATTTTAAAAATTCAAAATGTTACATTTAATAAAATTAAATAAAGATTTTAATGATATAAATTCCATGTTCCACACTGACCGGAAGTAGAAAATTCAATCATTGGAACATCAACTTCCAGTTGATTTTGGAACATGAAATGCATAGGAAAATGCACCTTAACCTACTCAAAAACATTAGAAATACTCAAATTGTTTTTGCTTAACTATTTTAAAAGTTCGATCAAACAAAATTGAACTTTTGAAATGATTCAGAAGAAAATTTATTGCGCTTCCGGTTGAACCAATGAAATTCCGGTATTTACTTTCCCAATAAGTTGAAATTTACTTTTCCTCCATTCATTTACATTTGTTTATGTTATTTTATTTAATTTTATTGTATAGTATTTTGAATTTTTAAAATCCGTACAGTTTTGCTAAAGAAACATAAAAAAAGTAGCCTAAAATTTGGAACCTTTTTGGACCGTAGAGTTGGAACGGTACACTGGCTCTAAAATTTATATCTTAACCAATTCATCAGGGCCTCTAATTTGATATCTATTTTAAGTACACTTTTCACTGTCCAGAAATGGGGCACATGTTGGCGTCACTCTTTCTTCAAGTTTTTTTATATTCTTATCGAAGAAGAGTTTTGTTTGTGAGTTCTAATCTTGCACATTCTAAATAACTTTTAAAGTCCTTGTCTAAATATAATCACTCTACTTAGGGACTTGAGACCCTGACAGACAATTATTTGTAAGCTGTTTCTTAAGTCTTTCGTAAATTCTGATTGATATTTTCTTTTGCTAAAAATTTAATAACAACACGCTGCGCAGCGTATCTCACGATATAATGGTATCTCTTGCTCACTCATGCGTTGGTCATGTTTACAAACAACATGTGACCGCGCGATTGTCCGTTGGAGCGAATAAAGGAACGATCAAGGAATAGTTTGGTATGGCCAACATTACGAAACATTCGTCAGCTGAGCAGGAAATTAGAAAGTCTCGTTTATATGTTTGAACAACCTAGTAATTAATTCCGCTCGGGACAATACGCTTTCGCCTTCCGCCGACGGCGAGGTAGTTCTCGGCGGCGAAATATTCGTGAATGAGAATGACATCTTCCGTCAGCGCGCGTCTCGCGGCGGGGCTCTTGGTACATTAAATCTCGCGTTATCCTCTCTTTGCGTGCGGAGAACGATCTCGCCGAGATCCCGGCCGAGAAAAAGTCTAGAGGATTTTTCGCCGGGTGAAAAACGCGCGGGAAATATGTATATATAAAACTCCCGACGGGGCTCATATGAAGCTAACGCGCGCGCGTTAGCCACAGGCGGCGAGGGTCTATGAGTGACACTGCTCGCACGAATCCGCTCCGAAGTGTCACCTGAAAATAACTTACCATTGCTATTCTAGTAGCACGCATACAAGTGCATGTGCAGCGCCACCAAAGTCCCCGCGCGCATTTAAATCAAGACCAGGGGACTTCTGGAGGGTACTCCGCGTCGAAGCCGCCTCAAAGAGAAGCGGAGACATTCTATTGTCGCGACGCGCTCGAATAGACGTCCCGTCGCGAATATCTCGCGGAAGCGGTATGCACCGCGGTAATTCACGCGGTTAAAGCAACTATTAAACGCGGGGGATTTCCGCGCGGTCAGAAGTCGCGAAATATCCGAAAGATGACGGCGTCGATACGAGTGCGGGATGATTAACGATGATGATGTCGAGGCGGCTCGCTTCGACTCTTCCCGAAGGCGGTTTCGGCCGAGGCTCCCGCCGATGAGAATGCCGCGAGGACGTTAATAGACCTGAAGTTACGTGGAAATGATAAAGTTCGCCCGCACTTTTCAAGACGCTCTACCAGAAAGAGAATGGGATGCGTTACGTGTGAATCGTCGCCCCGCGCGCGCGCGCGCGCGCGCGTTGACTCACGCTATAAATCTAAAAATATCCGTCGCTTGCGGTGTGCCAGCGGCACGCCGAACGCGGTGTAAAAAGTGTTGCAGGGATTCGTGCATGTTGGCTACCGAGCGTGGTGACGTAGCAACAGCGTAATCATTCCCGTAATCGCACAAAGTTGCCGGTTAATTGCGTAAGGTTATCGCCTTGATAACGCGCGGGCTTGCGGGCGCGTATTAAAAAACACCTAAACATCACATGCCCGAAAGACGCATGGATTTCTCAACATTGCGTTTCGAATCTGTGTCTCTGAGCAGCGCTAAGCGATTTCCATTCGGTCTCATGAATAACATTTGACTGATGTATTCGTGAATAATTTCGAACAACACGCAATTAAAATCCACTTTGGACGACCCATGAACGCCTGTCCTTGCACAAAAGTCCTCCACCATTTTGCAAGTAACTACGCAGATTTTTTGTTATTGGTGAAAGAACATTGATGCATTATTGCGATCTGATAATCTTCTTTTTCAATTAATAACTCAAAGAGAGATCTACGTAGTTGTGTTTGCAAAATGGTATGGAATATTCAGTTTGAGCTCATTTACCAGCAGCATATGACCGCAGGTGTCACTGTTACAGCTCATCTATCGTGCGTGATCATTCGCTGATCTTCTTTGATTGATAACTCAAAGTTTTATGTGATTGTTTGCAAAACGGCAGAGGAGTTTAGTGTTCAATTTGGCCTAATCTACAATGTGCGGAGAGACGAGAGAGAGAGAGAGAGAGAGAGAGAGAGAGAGAGAGAGAGAGAGAGAGA
>NW_022639524.1:915993-924034 GCF_010583005.1 Odontomachus brunneus
AGAGAGAGAGAGAGAGAGAGAGAGAGAGAGAGAGAGAGAGAGAGAGAGAGAGATATGGGACACCCTGCGTCAGCAACCCCGTGTACTCGGAACGAGAATTTATCCCGTGGTGTTTTGCACGTCACGTGTCATCATTGTACGCAATTTATCATTCGCGCTAGCGTCACAACGGATGTTACGCACAGCGCTTGATTACTGTCAGTAACCACAAGCTTGACCTACGGCAAACACAGTACCTTTATATGCGCCTACACGTATCATTTTGAGTCATCCTTGAGAAGAAACGCCGTCGGTGATGACGGCGACGGCGGCGACGGCGACGGCGGCAGCAGCGGTGACGGTTGCTGCTGCGTCTGTTGCCGCATTAACGATGGCGATCGTGCGTCGGTTGCACACGATTGCATAAAAAGTTGCGCGTGACGTAGTCACGTTTGTCCGCCTTCGGGCTCGTTGTTATTCGGCGCCTGCACTCGCGTCGTTCGTTACATTTTACCTACTTCCGGAGCGCCGCGGGGCATCGAATTTCGGTGCAAGACTCGAGCTCGTAAGACACACGGACGCCAAATTCCACGGGCTAGATGGTCCGTGGTCGTTCCGCCGCCGCGAACGGATCGGAATGCCGCGAGGATTTCCGAATATCGTTCCGAGCCCTGCGTGCCAGAAGGGCTCGCAGGAATAACAGGAGTTAACAGGAATAACAGCGGTCGTAGGTGCGAACGTGTGCGTGTCCGGAGTATAACGCGTCGCATTCCTCGCATCAGACGTTACAATTAGCCTCGATTTTAGGGCCCTCGCATATGGATTGCCGTAGACGTAAGCCGTAGACTTAAGCTAAAGAACCAATCGGGACATTGTCCTTCTAGCTAGAAGAAGACTGACACGACCGTATAAGGAGGTTCAGACTGAGTAACTAGGATTTTAATCAGATGAATCTTTGTATAGGATCAGGTTTACCAGCAGTTCTGTCTTTTTCTAAAGTACACACTAAACTATAGCAGAATCCTGATCGGTCCTTCAAAGTTCACATCTATCTGTCTATGGTTACGGCAATCCTTATGCGGAAGTCCTTAGGATCGGAAGTACACAGAAAAATGTAAGCAGTAAACGCGTTGACCAATCACGCCCGGTGATTCTTCTTGCGAATCGATCGGTCAATTTTTTTACTGCGCCTCGACATTTCGATCCTTTCAATATTCCATTCAATATCTACTTTATATAATACCCGGAAGCTTATGTCTACCTCTTTAGATCCTATTCAACTTATTAATTTGCGAGATCTTTTTAGAACCTACAAGTGACACTTTGTGCATTTCCTGCCATTTAGAGGCGCGAATGGACGTTTGCCGAATCATGGTCGGGCGAAACGAAGAGAAAGAGTGACGCCACTGGTCCATAGGCCATGTGCCCCATTTCTGGGCAGTGAAAAATGTACTTAAAATGCGCGCCAAATTAAAGGCCTTGATGAACTGATTACAAAGATATAAGTTTTAGAGCCGCCCAGAACCATTCCAACACTACGACCCAAAAATGTCTCAGATTTTATGCTACTTTCAAACTGATGTTTCTGTAGCAAAACTTAACGGATTTTAAAAATTCAAAATACTAGACTTGCTAAGGATTACCGATCCTAAGGACTTCCGCATAAGGATTGCCGTAACCATAGACAAAAGATGTGAATTTTAGTTGAAGGACCAATCAGGATTCTGCTATAGTTTAGTGTGTACTTTAGAAAAAGACAGAACTACTGGTAAACCTGATCGTATGCAATACTAATTAAGATTCATCTGATTAAAAATCCTAGTTACTCAGTCTGAACCTCCTTATACAGTCATGTCAGTTTTCTTCTAGCTAGACCCTCAAGCAATGTCCCGATTGTTTCTTCAGCTCAAATCTACATTTAATAAAATTAAAGTCAGTGCTACATTTAATAAAATTAAAGTCAGTGCTACATTTAATAAAATTAAATGAAGAATTTAATAGTATAAATTCTATGTTCCAAATTGACCGGAAGTAGAAAATTCCAGTTGGAACATCCACTTCCGGTTGATTTTGGAACATAAAGTGCACAAGAAAATGCACCTTAACCTGCTCAAAAACATTAGAAATACTCAAATTTTTGCTTAACTATTTAAAAAGTTAGATCAAACAAAATTCAACTTTTGAAATGATTCAGAAGAAAATTCATTGCGCTTCCGGTTGAACCAATGAAAATTCCGGAATTTACTTTCTCAATAAGTTGAGATTTACTTTTCCTCCGTTTATTTACATTTGTTTATGTTATTTTATTTTATTTTATTATATGTAGCATTTTGAATTTTTAAAATCCGTACAGTTTTGCTAAAGAAACATAAAGAAAGTAGCCTAAAATTTGGAACCGTAGTGTTATACCGGGCGATTCTAAAACTTATATCTTTGTAATCAGCTCATTAAGGCCTTTAACTTGGTATCTATTTTAAGTATATTTTTCACTGTCCACACTGAAAGAAAAATATATGATATTTGGAACTATAATGGCATAGTAAAAAGACTATAGTTAGGAATATCATTTTTATAGTAAATGTCACCATAATGTTTGTAATATTTACAATATAAGCATAATATAATTGACCCATATAAAACTTTTATCAAGAATTATATATAATTATTTGAAATAAAAAATATAGTAAAGTAGCAAATATTGAATGATAAGAGAAATTAACTATTTTATATAGTCGGTATAATTGGAATATTTAGTAAATATATAGGTACATGTAACTATATTCCCAAAGTGTAAAAACGGTAACTAAATCTGTGTTCATTCTGCAATATCTTCATATTTAGATGAACTATAAATATATGTTTGAGACCAAAATGAACTATAAAATATAGTGAAATTATAGTTATTCCAACTATTTTTTTCTCTCGGTGCAGAAATGGGGCATATGGTGGCGTCACTCTTTCGGGAAACAGATCCGCGAATCCGCGGAGGAAACCGGAGACCAACTTTCGCCGTGAAAAGGACAACCGCTCGATTTGAGCGTCATTGTTCGTCAGGCTTTTATGTTATGGATGCTCAAAGTAAAGTCGTTCCGGAAAACGGTAAGTCAGTCCCGATAAATCGGAGTGTACACATCTCGTGTGACACTGGAGGAGGAACAGCGTAAATGAGGCGGAAAAGGGGAGAACACACGTTGTACGGAAATCATCGAGATCGCATATCGATGATCGTCATCGCTTTTATGGACGTCAGGACAAGTTTCCTTCTTCCTTCCCTCTATTGGAGGAAACGCAGGGCTTTCCTTCCTCCTCCGTCGTCGTCGCCGACAACTCGACGTGTCGAGTTGTTTCGTCATAACTTATCGCAGTTGCGAACGTAGCGTACAATTCGTTTCCGCAAATAAGGCGAGTGGCTAATAATTCTCTCTGATGGAGCTCAGCCGCGCGGACTTGTCTCGAGTGAACATTTTCTTCGAGAAATCTTCGAGCCTTTCCTTCCATCGTTCTATACATCTCCGAATGTATAACAGACACATGTACGTGCGCGCGCACACATACATCCGACATCACATGCACACACATATGTATGTATTAATATTATTCGGCATCCTTTTACAAATAGGTTTACATAATGACGAGCAGCGAGTGGAAGGCGAGTGTGGCACATAAAGGGAGCAACGTTAATCGACATATAATATAGAATTAGACGAAACCGCCGAGTGGAATAACCAACGGAAGTAGCGCCGGATTACCTAGAAGCTGCTAGCTAATTGCGAGGTTGTAACTTCGTGTAATGATACGTTCGCGGCAATCCGGCAACGCGTACACCGAAGGCGAATCGCATTGCTCGAGTCGGGTCAATCAATTCGTTACGTAGATATAAATTATAAAATTATATCGAGATAATAAAGTATAAAACTATAATTACGGAATGCTCCCCCTCCGCGATATATAGAAATATTCTCCACGTGGATGCACGTCTTGTTGCCATCCGGCCTAGAACGTAGACCGTTCCCTACTGCAGCCAGAAAACAGAAAACAACAGCAGAAACGTCGTCTTCCGGCCCGCCAAAGGTCGATCGTAATCGCCGTGTTTTCCAATCGATTGGCAAGACGCGATCGTTATCGCGGCAGGTTTTCTCGAGCGCGTTTCACGCAACGCTCGCATTTGTCGTTACATATCCGCGCCACTTCATAGAAAACGATTATATAATTGCGGCCGTCGGACCGTCGAACGACGGCGGGAACACGGTAGCGAGCGCGCGTAGCCGATTTATAATTGTCTGCTTCATTTTTGCGGCCGATTGTGATACCTTTACGCCGATCAACGATTTTGTGCGATGCACAAAAAGGCACGTGTACACAGACAACTGCCTCAGTCAGTGTGTCGACACACGCACGACTTTTACTCGCGAGTCGAGAGTTGTAGTTTCGCATTAATCCCGCGAATGCCGCTGAACTTGACGGATCAACGGGGAATCTCGAGACAACAAATGTCTACACCGTCCATTGTCCTACCTTGATACGCTGCAAATAGCTTCTTACTGTTGTCTCCTGATACCCGAAGACTTTGTCTTCTTATTCATCAGTCATTTAATATTCAATTATCTCAATATCCCCTGCATTCAATCTATATTCAGAATTGCAATAGGCAATACATTAATCACGTAACATAACCACCTGCAGATAGAATACGCGCGATAAGTGAATATTAAATATTACAACTTCCTGATTTCATAATCTCCCCTTGTTATTGTGATGTTGGAAATTTCGTTAGATCATTCGAGCGAATAAAGCAAGGGGGCGTTAACGTATAGCAGTTATGTAAACAGTAGTAGAGAAACACCAATTTGGGACTCTTCGGTACAATAACAATAACAATGATAAACGGAAGTGAAAAGAAGGCGTTGGCAGATTCAAGGTGAAACACGCGTCTCAAGAAGCGTTATTAGAAAAACATATCTCCGTACTTGCGAGATTTAAATCGTTATTTGTGATGAAGTCGGTATTTATAATGATATGATTGAGGATTTGGTTTATGGATTATTTATAATGATTTGATTAAGAGCATATAATTAATTACAAATTATTTATCAAATTACTAACTATGTATGTCGACTTTGGAGTTTTCGTGCTCATATCGATTGATGAAGAGTGAGATTACATATATGATCAAATTTCTTAAAATAATGAATAAAACTCTACAAAATACGTTAAAGTAAAGATATATATCCATCAAATAACACTTGCGACCGATGGAACAGTCCTATAAAATGCTCTAAAAACTTTCCTTTTGTCCTAACAATCAATGAGTGACTATAAAATTAATCTGACGAGCAATTTACTTTTTAATTATTTTGTCATATTAACTTTACGTTAAATTTTTCAGAATATTTTACAGATATGTTTAATCAATCGCAAATGCTATTTTATGGACATGTCTTTTTATTTCGATATATTTTGCAAGAATGTTGAGCATATATCCTCTCGCTTCTGCAACACGACATCAATCAAAATGACCGCGGTGAGAGAACAAATACCTCGATTTTAAATCTCGACTCGGCTATTTTCGGTTGATTCGTCCGTTCAAATCGAAAACATTCCGTGTAATAAATAATTCAACGCACCTGGGAATATATGATGTATCACTGCGACACGGCGTCCTGCATCCTAGTTGCCCGGTCCAGCTCCTGACTGCACCGTAGTGCCTCACTGACACTAGATACAATTCGTACGAAGAAACGCGTATTAACTAGCGCGCGCGCGCGCGCATGATGTGACGATAACACGATTAACTCTCAGACTACGAACGGCGCAAATTTAAGCGCAATTTAGCGAAAGTTTTCATTGTATATGGACAGTGTCTAAAAATTTCTGAAGCTCTTAGCTCTCGCTACGCGCGAACAGCGCCTGCGAGCGCCCTACGTGCAAACTGCGCGCGGATGTTAGGTATCCTGACTACTAGCGCCACCTGCGCAGTGATACAACATCGTGGAACAAAACATGTGAGCGAGTGATATGTCTAACTACGTGATCGACATTAGCAGTAGACGTTTTTCAAGGATTTAAAAATATTTTTATTCCTTTGTTAGTTTCATCGTTATCATATAAAATGTATTAAGAGTTTATCATCTTAAACAACTTTATTATTTACAAATAACATTTTTAAACATTCTTTTTCCCTTTTTTGTGAGGAGAATAACCATGGACGTAAGAATATATGGACGGAGCGAATTGTCGCGAGGGTGAAGCCCAAGGAGTAAGGGGAATGATTGTATGTATTGTAATGGAGTTGATATACCAAGACAGTCGCTGTTTTTATACAGTGAAAATAGATATAAAACTCCTCTATCAACATAGCCGCGGCGATGTAATCCTATTACCTCTTAAGCTGGTGGCACATAGAAAAACATAAGTAGTAAGACGTAAGCAGTAAGCAAATTGACCAATCACAGTCATTGATTCTTCTTACGGTCCAAGAATCAACGACTGTGATTGGTCAATTTACTTACTGCTTACGTCTTATTGCTTAAGTTTTTCTGTGTGCCACGGCTCTTATCCATCATCTACATTAGGTGATTTAAGTCTTAAGTCTCAAAAACTAACCAATCACAGTCGATTATTCTCCTCAATTCTCCTCAAATTTGACTGTGATTGGTTAGTTTTTAAAGTTTAAGACTTAAATCACCTAATGTGGATGAGGGATTAGGCTTCACAGCCCCTCGTCTATAATCGCACTTTGCGCTCCGTCCATTTTTACGTCTATAGGAATAACGGTAGTATTGTTATGGCAATGCATATACACTACTGAGACCTGCTTACGCTACTGTGCATTATGAGGGATTTGTCCCACGACCTCGCATCACTGCAAGTGAACTGCGCGTCAGTGCCGAGTCTTGTAGCCGAGCGGTTCGCGGCCTAAGGATTAAATACCTCAAGGCAGCCCAAAGACAATGTAAACAAACACTCGACGAGCAATGTAAACAACGCGTCGATACAAGTACTGTGCTCCGTGTGTATACATCGTCCGACGCGCCAAGACGTAATGGCGTAACGAAAAAGTACGTGACGCACAAGACTGCTAAAAGACAACTGATGCTCCTTCGATAAAGACACAGTCTTCTGTCAATCGCGAAGCGTCGTCGTCCGCCAATCAATGACAAATATATTCGATGGCCGAGAAATCATGACAATTTTGACGCTCTTGAGACATTCGAGATAATTGAATTGTGAAATTATCAAATTATTGAAATAGCTGTATATGCAATACGTATCGAAAGTATCGTTTGCGTAACATTTAACGATCGTCGTCACGGTTAACGCGCGATCGTTAATTAATGCCGATCGACTCGTACTTTCGCGTGTGATGCCATTGAGCACCAGATCACGATAGCAACCAGAAGCTGACTTCAGGTCGAATTGCAAGACGCAGAATATGCGGCGATTGGTGACGATGCTACTGAAAAACTATTTTTTTTTCACTTTTTTCTTTTGGTTTCCCCCAAAATTCTATCGAAATTTTAATGACAGTAAAACGTACTGATAAAGAGATTATGAGAGACTTCTTATTGATTCATCTTGATGGATTGGTGATTCATCTATCTCTATAATCTTCATCAGATTATTTAACATTTGCTTATTATGCCAATACTCTACCTGTAATTGAGTGAGTAACATAATACATTATCCAAGATATATGCATCAAAAAGCCTGTATAATGTTATACCACGAGGCTCTCCATTATTACATCAATTATTCGACGAAATGTGCAAAGTTAATGAAGAACCAAAATTCGACTCGAGGTAACAATGGAAAAGCGCTCGGACCCTGCCACGGAATTCTCCCACGAGGACTCACCGATCGGGCCGTCGATTTTCGGCGTACTCCCGTGCCCAGAATTCGCACGCAGGTCGCGTAATTACGGGGGAATTAAGCAAAGAGGAGAGAAGGAGAAGCAGAGGTCGAAGGGAAGAGGTTCGACAACGTCGTGGACCTTCCCGCGAAAATTCTCGGGGAACCGTCCGAGATATTACAGCCAGTACAGGGGGGAGAGGAGGTGGGTGGG
>NW_022639524.1:924995-927977 GCF_010583005.1 Odontomachus brunneus
GGTGGGTGGTTTGTAGAGAGGGATAAGCGGGGGCTGAAGGTGGACCCGGGAGATATCGGGGCGCCGGTAAAACGCAATCAGAATAGTAATTAAGGATTCGGTTAACGCTCCAAGCGCGAGTGTAGAACGCAACCCAATTTAAACATACAAAAGTGTACGGTAGGTTAGCGAGGGAGTGCTCGCCGTCGAGATGAGGGAGGAGGAGGACGAGGAGGTGGAGGGGAAGGGAGAGATCGCCGGAGAAGGAGGACGAGGAGGCACAGAGACGACGTTGGGTCCGACGGTCAGGGGGAAACGGCGGGACGAGAGAGGAAAAGGAGGAGACGCGATGGAACCGATGGAACGAGACGGAGAGCGCGCGCGCGTGTGTGTGTGTGTGTGTGTGTATGCCTATGTTTGTGTGAATGTGCGCATGCTCATGTGTGCGCGCATACGTGTGCGTCACACTCGACCACGTGTGCACGACGCTGGTCTCTCTGTGCGCGTGCATGGGCATGCTGCGTGGTCCACGAGGATACGCGAGGGGTGTGGTGCACGCGAGCACGTGTGTGTACCGCGCTTCACGATCTTGCGCGAGCGTGTGGGTGCACGCCACCCGTGTCACGCGAGTGTGTACGTGGGATACGTGTATGCGCGCGCAAGTGTGTGTCGCGTGTGTGGCCATGTTGCACGTGTATACGTTAACCCGTGTGTCGGAGACGATGCGCTGCAAACCCGGGTGAAAAGTAGGGGAGGGAGAGAATTCCTGTGTGCCCCCCGTCCTGTCCTCCCTCGTCTCTTCCATCCGCAGCGCAGCAACCCTCCTTTCCCCGCTAGCGTCACCCTACCCCCTGGTCCCCCTCCCATCACCCCGTGCTCCCCCTCGCGCCCGGCTTACAGCCGTGGGGCCGTTTCGAGAGTGGTAGCAGGTGGATGAGGGGGAAGGGTAGAGAGCGGTGCAGCGGGAACAGGCCGGGGGGTAGGAGGGGGAGGAGGAATAGAGAGGAGGGTGAGGCTGAGTGCGAGAGGAGCGAAAGAGAGGGACAAAAATCCGGCGGTGGCCAATGGGAGGAAGTCCCTGAACCCCGAGCGAGAGAAGAACCGACAACGTCGCCGAGTTGGAGTTTTTGTTTACCGCGCGCGCGCTCGGAGGAGAGCGCGTATCTGCTCCTGTGGCAGCATCAGCATCAGCATCGGCCAGCGGCACCACCAGCACCAGCACCACCAGCAGCAGCAGCAGCGGCAGCAGCAACGACAGCGGCAGCGGGTACCAGCAGCGTCGGTACCGACAGCAACATCAGCGGCGACAGCAACGACGACCGCCGACCGCCTCTGTTGCCTCTCTGCTGCTGCTGCATCGCCGCTCCGACCAGAGCAGTCGGACAACGTGACCAGGGATAAACGAGGAGGGGGCAGGGGTTTCGTAGGAGGGACGACGAGAACGAAGGGAGAGAGGAGAAGGGGACGAGTCGGGGAGATAGACAGACAGAGAGAGAGAGTGAGGAGGGGGGTGGAGAAGGGACGCGCGAAGGGGAGGAAGAGATTGTCGGCGGTGCCACGATTTTGATGTTACTCGATAAAATTACCGGCGTTTCTTTCGCGGTCGACGCGGCTGAGTCGCGCTGCTCGTTTTCTTGCGTCTAGAGCCAGTCGGAGAACTATCGAAGATCACGCGTATGACGGGATGACGTATTCATGAAGACGCGCCGCGGAAGCTGCTGTCTTGTAACGCCTTAACGTATCGTAAATCGAAGCGGGCGCCCCCCAAGACATTTTTCGCCAACTCTGTCGCCGAGAGTAGGAGGCTCATGCTCCGAGGGACTCCGGTTTTATGAGGATCGAGTTCTGAAGCGCACGACGATCTATCACCTTAACAATTTTACAGAAACGCGCGGGGGAAAAGAAGCGCGCTTGGACGAGCGCGCTGTCGTCAGACTTGGTTCTTCGTTGGCGCTTCACATAATTAAGGTTCACATTTATCGGAGAGTGTCCTCCGGTGAATGCGACCTGAAACGCCGGAATAAGGAATCCGAAGGTTCCGCTTGTTAGTTTTGACAGACGAAGGCGCGAGTAACTCGGACCTCCCCATCGGGAAGTCATTTTCTTTTTTCTCGGCGATAACGCGCGTATTCTTCGCACTTTGCACCGTAAACTCAAAGCGGAGAGAACGTGAAAGAGAAATGCAGATCGATGGGCTGCGAAGGCGCAGAACATCGACCGCAAATCACGTTCCGACGAGTGCCGAGAGCGACCAAGGTCCTCCTGCGAATCGAAAGACGAAAAGTAGTCTGCACGGCGCGAGTACCTCTCCACCTTCCCTTTCTCTCTGCCCTCCCTCGCTCCTTCTCCTCTTTCTCTCTCTCCTCCTCTCTCTCTCTCTCTTTCTCTCTTTCTCTGCCTCGCTCGCCCTCTCTTATTCCCTAACGGCATCCTTTCTGCTCTCTTTTTACGAGTCCTCCTCTATCCTCCTCTCTGTGTCAGGGCCGATTGACCGAGCTACATGGGAGAAAGCACATGGCGCGAGAGAGGATTTCGTTCTCGCGAGCGATGTCTCATGCAGGCTCTCGGTGTTGTCAGCCCTCGCGCACCGCGCACTGCCGCCTTCGCATTCGCGCACGATCGAGAGACAATCGTCTCACCGTTGCCGAAAAAAAAAAAAAAAAAAAAAAAAAATGCAAAAAAATATGAGCAGCATGTTTAAGCTTGCATATTTATTTATTATTTTATATTATCCATTTTTCAAATCTTTTTTCCTTGCAAAATTACGTAGAACGCAGCGCGAGAAAGACGAGACTGATGAGAGATGATAAAGGGTGTGGCCCAACAACTGCTACAAATACTGCGCAGCGTTTCTTCCTCTTGTTTTATTCCTCGGATTCGAATGAAGAAAGAGAAAAAAGTAAAAACGCTCCAAAGCATTTGCAACGCCCGCTGAACCGTACCCCTAGTTTTGTGATAATATCGCCGCTCGTTTCGTGCCTACGTCGCGCGGTCCGCTCATCA
>NW_022639524.1:927987-935606 GCF_010583005.1 Odontomachus brunneus
ACCGCCGTCGCGTCTCACCGCGCTTCATTCGTCATCTAGTCGCGCTTAGGATGCAGCATCGCCAGCCGCAGCCGCCGCTAACGCGGGCATCGTTCTCGCCGGACACCGGTGATCCGGTTTTGTGGTCTTTAAACCGCGCCGTAGACGCGCTCTCGTCGACTGCTCGTTCACGCCGTTACGACTGGCGCGCGATCATATTCAACGAGCACGTTAAATTTTCGTCGGGCGATTAGAAGCGAGACACTCCGCAAAGCACGTTGGGCTTTTCAGAGTTGCAGAAGCCAAATAAAAAAGAAACAATCGCGTTGCAGGCGCAACGTAAGGCACCAGACACGTGCCTAATCCTGTAGACACTCTTATTTCTCTAATCTTTAAATACGAATACTTGAACTTAAAACTTAAATACTTAAACTTTCAACATGGAATACACGTATTTAGTACGTATATTTATATATATATTAGGTAGATTTTATGTTGAAAGTTGAAATATTCGTACACGGAAGAAAAAAGTGTGGTTGACCCGCGTATAAAAATCTGGTTGTGCCAACCACATCCAATAGTAAAATACGGAACAGCTAATTATGTGGTTGCTGCAACCACAAAGCAATTGCTGGGTTACCGGCGTTGCAACAGTGTCGATATCTGGTAGCTCCAACCAGAGTGTATCCACAGTAAATGTCATCCCAACCGATTTCTGGTTACCACAAACAGATCAGGCGCATCTACTTTAGTGATGTAACTGAGTCATATCAACCATACACATTATCATCACACAAAGATAACTAAAAAGACACAACTATGCTGCTCACAATTACGTATTTCTCCACAGAAAAGATAGCACGGTTGATCCACACACAAATCTGATTGCGACGATCAGATTAATAGTAAAATGTACAACAACTAATTGCACGTAGTTGCTACAGTTGTTGCATTATCGATGTTGCAGCAATGATAACGATATCTGGTTGCTCGTATCAGAGTAAATCAGTCAACCGACTTCTGATTACCACAACCAGATCACGCAAAACTACATTGCAGTCCATGTACCAAAGTAAAAGTCATGTCGACCATATACATTACTATCATACAAACATAACTAGAGCGATGCAATCTACATGCAACTCTGCTTACAGCTTATTTACACTTAAGTATTTCTGGTCGTGTGCGCTCTCTATATATTTTTTTTTTCGTATATTTAAAGATCCAAACAGCGAGACTGTCCAAGATTGGGTGTCCGAGCATTTACTTTAAACTTATACACCCCCGAGCAGGAATATGAACATTTTATCGACATTAACTCTCACTTGAAGATACCGAATCCTGTGTAAACACCGCCATCGGTCCGCGTTAATTGCGGGCGATAATTCCCCGTTAAAAGGCGGACATTATGAGACCCGCGGAGTAAGTATCGGAGTCGCACGGGCCAATGCTTAAAGCAAATTTAAACGAGACCGGCGCGAGAGAAGCGACAGGACCGATTCGCCTCGCACACGGTGCTTTCGGCGCGGAAGGGGAGAGAAACGGGTAGGTAGGTAGGTAGGTAGGTGCACGAAGAAGAGGCAGGGACAGGAAGGAGAGGAAAGATGTCATCAACCTCCGAAGCCTCGGCGTGGACGGTGACTAACTGTGCAAAGTTTAACCCCGCTCCCTGGAACCTCCCTTTTTGGCATGGAAATGTCACGCATGCAAATGCGCCTCGAAGGCGAACGGTCAACCACCACCAGTCTCTCGCGCACAAAGGGAGGCGACGATTGAAGAAACGGATCTTCGACAGCAAGCCGTCGGTATTTACGAAGTCGTTATTCAGCAATGTCGCGTCAGCAACGCATTCGACGAGCGGTGAGCGCGTCTCGTGGACTTGATGATTTCAAGCGCGCGCTTTCAATTTCGATCACGCAATAGCCGCACAGATCTAACGGCCGCAGAATGTGTCGTGATTAGAAACGCGGAACAAACACACTCGCGTCGAGAACAGTGATCGAAGAGTGGTGGTCATCGGGGATGAGATCGGAGAGAGGTATAACGTAACGGCCTTAATTAATTTGCAGAGGGTCCGACGAGGGCACTCTTTTCGCCAAGACACACAAAGCTCTTTTCACGTAGCCCGGCGGGAAGAGCCCGTTCGAGAGGGTGCCGCTTCGAGGTAAACGATCGTTCCGAAACTGCACCCTTATTATTGCGCGACATCGTTCTCTTCGATATTAGAGACTTTTTGTACTGGCATCGCTCTTTCTCACACCCTTCCTCCCTTTCTCTCTTTCTCTCTCGGAGTGCGCTCGAAGCGATGTCGTTTCGTTATTACACGAGCGCAAGCCGGAAGAGCCGGCCTCGTCAACAGGAAATTTATTCATAAGCTTTCGCGAAGATACCCCGATAAGCGCAGGATAAGTGAGGGAGGGAAGGATTGAGGGGGCGTTAAAGAGGGTCAGAAAGATCGGACTGCCGTCGGTTCGAGGGAAAGACGAACTCGCGCCGAAGTTGGTCAGCAGGATAAACGGAAGAAGTACAGACTAGATGAGAGTCTTATTCCCTCCCCGCCTCTCGTTCGTCCCCCTTTTTCCCTCTCGCCGAACAATGCGCGGAAAAGTGTGCGATAGGAGAAAAAAATGGACCGCTGCCATTATGGAGTTCAGGGCCACTCGAGTTGTTTTGCTTCCACCTCCGCAAAGGAGCCTCGTACAGAGAGGCAACTGTACTGCTGAATGAATCAGTGAGAGCGAGAGAGACAGAAAGAAAAAGCGAGACAGCGCGGAGGGAGAGAAGGGTAGGAGTGTAGGCGAGAGGAAGAGAGGGAGCTTTCACCACTCTAGTGGCCTAGACTTCTTCTTCTTCTTCTTCTTCTCGCGCTGTATCTCCGTCTCTCTTTCTCTCTTTCTCCCTCTCTCTCTCTCTCTCTCTTTCTTTCTCTCCCTTTCTCTTGTTGTCCCGCTGCCTGCCATTACATTTCTTCCCGACGGTTCTCCCCCATGCATTTGCAAAGTGCCGCGATTGTTCGTCCTCTTGCTCGCTGTTTCAGCGCCTATTCCCCCTTTTTATCCTCGTCGCACACTGCAGGCGCTAAGGATTCACGGAGTGAGCAGAGAGCATAAGATCCTTGACCCCGTGCCGCGATCCTCGGACGATAGGGTCGTCGGGATCGAGTTTTTGGAGTCTTTCGAACTTCCCCTCAAGTGACTCTTCGTGGGCGCTCTTAGATTTGCGCTTCCCGACACCTTTGTATCTCTCCGGCTCGGCCGCATTCTTGGACTCATTGAACTTGAACTTGGCGCACGACACGCCGGTCGACCGATCGATTCGAGATCGAGCGATCTCGATTTGTACGTTCCGCCGATTCGGGACACCTGGTATATATCTTTCGAACGCCTTGTTGCAGGCAACACCGATGCATCCAGGCGCGTCGAGTTGCGGGTACTCGAGCGCCGAAAGTGGGTGTGCGCCACGTGCGTGCGTGCGTGCGTGCGTGCGTGCGTGCGTGTGTGCGCGCTTGCGTACGCAAGTGACGCGGGTCAGGTGCGAGTCGGCATGAATGATACGGAATGATTTCGAAACCGCGACTCCTGATTCGACCGAAGTGCGTGCGACGAGATTTTCCGACGCCGCGAGCGCGCGGTTTTCCTGGATCGCGCGGCGTGCGGCACGCAGCGGGCGTCCATTACTCAGCGTCTAGTCGGATTTCGCGATACAACTGTACATCAATGTAACGACGAGCGTAACTGGTGCATCGGAAAAAAATTCCATCGCCGATGTTGCACATTAATCGGCGATTGTGCAACCTATTGCAAGATTATTACGGCGAGCCGGCGTTTCCTTGCCCCACGCCGTGTGGACGCCGTCGCCGTCGACGCGATATAATATCTCTATACTCGGTATTTCCGAATATTATTACGTGATGTATGCATTTTATCACGTCATTCGTCTTTCGCGCGATTCCTCGTTGCAATTTACCGCGATGCCGATCGATAACACGGGTAATTGCAGCGGCGTATTCTATAACTCGGTGTTTCAACATTGTGTGTGCGTTACGAAGCGACCGATTTTTCTGCTATTTTCTCGAACCGAGTTGGTCTCTCTTTTTTTCTTTTTTTTTTGCACGAGAGGGAAGAATTACATTTCGAGAAGTGTTATTGTTTTCCGTGGGGGAGAATTGCGCTACCCACGCTCGACGAAGGAACTCGATATCTCTGTCCGCGCTCGTCTCGTCGCGCGAGAAATATTTCTTGAAAAAATAGTCGCCGATCAGCGACGATGCGGGTGGAATCGATAGAGCGGGCGCGATAACGACACTGTCGCGCGGGACGAATATGATTAATCACACAATCGCGCAATGGTGTTGTACAGTTGCCGCGCGCGCGTTTTTTTCACGCCGCTCAGATGTCGCGATATTTCACAAATCGATACGAGACGCCCCCGGGGGTGGCGTGATAATGTTGCCGATAATGCCGGCCTCGTCTATCTAAAACAAGCCGCTGAACAGGCAGGCAGGCAGGCAGGCAGGCGCGCGCGACTTAGCGCGAGAATTATCGCAATCTCGGGGCCGTAATGCGCCTCATAAAAAGCCTCGCTCGCGTTTATTGGGGAGTAGTACGGTAGGTGGTTCGCGCGCTTGCTGGGCGGCGGTTCAGAACCGCCGTTGCATCGCGTCGCTATGGACAAAAGGGCTTTGTCGAGTAGACAGTGACAGTGATGAGACCGTGATGAGTGGCAATGTCGTCGGTCGACTGTGCAGAGCAGCCCATTATTCCACCTGGCAGAAAGCTTTCCAGTTTGGCACACATCGAGTATCCAAGCGATCACTTATTATAATCATGCCGACCGTGTTGTTGATGTTGTTGTTGTTGCGCTGGCCATGGCTGACATCAGTGCTAAAAGGGGTTGGGCGGCCACTATTGGCCGGTCTCTCTCTCGTCTCTCTCTTTCTCCCTTCCTCCCACCCCCTCTCTCATCCTCTCTCATCCTCTCACACACTCGCTCACTCTCTCTCTCTCTCCTTCCACCATAGCCTCCCTCCCTCCCTCCCTCCCCGACCTGTCGCCGCATCTCTCGGCGAGAGAGCCTGCTCTGATTAGTGATTAGCGCAAAATCGCCCGCTCGTTCGTTCGTACGTCGTCCGGATGGGTTGCCAGTCTCGGCTCACTGGCTCCATTCTTTCTCCCAAGCCATTTAATTTATGCTGAAATCTATAAATACGACGACGATATACCCTTCCTCTACCCGCAAAGGGAAAAACTGGCCGCGCGGCGAGCTAATGGCTCGCCGGAGAAAAAACTGCGGCTGAGGCGAGATTTTAATGTGATGCGCGAACGCGCCTGAGTCGCGTTAATATTAGAGAGGCGCGGAAACGATAAGGCATGTGCTACCGTCTATAAATATATTATGTTACTACCACTATACACGCTTGTGTGCAACGCCGGCCGCGCTGCAACAACACCGACGTTGGACAGTGCTTGATTATTTTCGGGATTACTTTAGTAACGTTCCGTGTAATCAAAAGTCCGCAACTGGGAAATTTCATGTCGTACGTTCTGGTATGCGCGGACGCGCGCGTTTATGTGTGTGCGGGTGCGCGCGCGCGCGCGCGCGCGCGTAATGCAAAGACAAATTATAAAGATATCAAGCTGAGAGAATTCACTATCGCGAAACTTCATAAATCACTTCTGAATAGTTTATACGCGAGTTTCGAACCTACCCACACCCCTCGCGCGGCACGCTCTCTTATTGTTTGCGCCGTATTCTTCCTCTCCCCGATAACAAAGAGGCATTAAATGTCGGAAATGGACTTCGTTATCGCTTATCTTTAAATTATTGCCAACTTACGTAAAGCGCCGATAAAAGTAATGCAATCTTCTTTCCAAATAATGCCCCGCGGTACGCGATATTGCCATTTAAAGCGCAACGAGTCGGCCTTTCGCGAGTCCGTCTTACGTAAGCGGCGTTAATGCAATTGTTCGACGCGCGCGATGGGAATTCCCCTCGTCGACCTTCGCGCGCAAGACGAGCCCTCAAAATTCTCGCGACGGCGGCCTTGGGGTCGTCGACTCTTCCTGCAGGGATAGAGGATAAGGAAGAGGGAAAGAGAAAGAGTGAGGGAACGGGAGAGGGGGTGGAAGAGAGACGCGCAAAGTCCCGCAGGACGCGCGAGCCCCTGAAGGAGACTCGAGGGAACTCGGATTTATTGCATAACAACCCCCTCAGTCAGCTCGTAACCCTTGGAAGTTGCGTAGGTCCGACGGTAGAGGGTGCCGCATAGGCTCGATGATCTACTTGTTGAATGGCGAGGAGAGAGAGGGAGAGAGAGAGAGAGAGAGAGTGAGAGAAGAGAAAGAGAGAGAGGAGAGAGAGAGGCAGGATATTTCTGAATGAACGAACGACTGAATGGGCCGCCGCACATGGCATAGGGTGCCTACTTGACACCGATCCGCAACCTCAACAATTGCCCGGGCTGTCTTCGATGCCAGCTACTGACCTTGTCATTCTGGCGGGGCCGTTGGCAAAGAGAGAAGCGCGAATGCGCTTGGGAGGAAAAAAAAGGAATAACGCGAGGGAAGACCAGTCGGGACGCGCCGAATGCACCGTAACATCGATTGGGCTGATGGAAACTGGGGTAGGATATGAGCAAGTGAGACGACTCGATGACGCTTTAACACGGAACGTTGATGGTTATCGAAATGATCCGTAGAAATTCTACCTCAAACATCGAATGACTTCTAACGACCTTCTATCTATCGATATGACAAGACGGCTATCTTTTCGCATGGCAATTTGATCATTCTGTTACGATGCAAATTAGACGGATAAGCAGTACCAATAGATACAAAACTTTTCGAAATTGAAAGTCGCGCGAAAATATTGACGCGACTCTGTTTAGTGCTGTTAGAAGTCGATTCGTGCACCTTTCACCTCTTGTCGGCTCAACATTATTCAATCTACGCAATAACGACTTGAAGAAAGGGGCGGCGGGAGATAGATAGAGAGAGAGAGAGAGAGAGAGAGAGAGGGAGAGGGAGAGAAAGAGAGAGGAGAATAGAGGAGTGGTACGGTTTCAAATAGACCTCGCCTGCTTCTATTGCGCATCTTTCAGGAATTAAATGCACTACGCGGCTCTTAAGCGTGCGAGGCACTCGTGAAATCTCGCGATGCCTCGCATTTCCGGCGTTTTGTTTCCTCTCGCTTAGCTGCGCACACAGGTGCCGAATTCTCCGATGGTTCGCCGCCGTTGGCTCGCGCGAGCCACGATGAAACTGCTCAAAGCCATTTTCTAATTTTTTTCGTCCACCACCCGCCTCTGCTCCAACCAACTCTTTACCCTCTCCTCTCCTTTCTCTCTCTCTCTCTCTCTCTCTCTCTCTCTCTCTCTCTCTCTCTCTGCCTCCTCACCCTTCGACCCTGCGGTCCGGCCGCAGCGTTTAACGTCCCGACGGAAGTCGGGAGGCAAGCATCGAGGTAAAAGATCGTCATGCACCATCATCCGAAACTCTCTTGAATATTTTCGCTGAATAAAAAGAGGAAAAATGTTGCGGGGGCACGCCGAAGTGCGCGGGAGGTAGAGGCGGATCAACGGACGTCGGGGAGAAGAGGAATGAGGGGGGTCTAAAGGGGGTGAGAGGGCGCAGGGTGAGAGG
>NW_022639524.1:935692-935933 GCF_010583005.1 Odontomachus brunneus
GGGGGTGGTTAACGGCGCGGAGGGAGGGAGGGGTGTTAGCCGGGGCGGAGACGGTGCATTACGACCGGGACAGGGCATGGCATGGCTAGCTCAGGAAAGTACAGGATGTGAGGGCGAAAGGGGCAGGGTGCGGGAGGGTGGTGATGCAGGAGGGTGCATGGGGGAGGAGGGCGGTTGCCCCAGTAAAAATCGATCCTCCCCACTCTTTTCCTACTTTTTCCCCTAGAGAGGTTTGCTACCG
>NW_022639524.1:940099-958710 GCF_010583005.1 Odontomachus brunneus
GAGGAGGAGGAGGAGGAGGAGGAGGACGAGGAGGACGAGGCGCGGGAGGAGGATGAGGTGGTAGAGGCTAGAGGCGATGGGGTGGCTGCGGGGTGGTCGGCGGGGGCAGAGAGGAGGCTCGTAGGGGGTTACCTACGTACTGCCGCGTCTGTCTCTGTGTATCCACATCTCCGGATCTTCGCGAGCGTTCTCGTGTGTACGTATGTGTGTGTGTGTGTGTGTGTGTGAATGTGTGTGCGTGCGTGTATTCTGCGCGAGCGCGCGTACACGCTGGCGGGCTCGGGGGTGAGGGCGCGTATGGATGCACGTGGACAGATACGCGGTGTGGCCGTGTGAGGGTGTGATTGAGCGGATTTTTCGCGGGTGTTCGTGGGGCACTGCCCGTGTGGGGTGCGCGAGCGCGCCCCCACCGTGTATGCGTTAGCGCATGATCGCGGACGCGCGCGCGCGCGCGCGTATGTGTGTGTGTGTGTGTGTGTGTGTGCGTGCGCCTTGGACAGTTTTTTTCGCGGGTTCTCCGCGCTTGTGTGGGTCCACGTGGCTACGGCGGTTTCCGTGTGCGTACAGTGCGCCTCATTGACAGCGGAAAACGCCCTGCTACCTTGGGCCGAGGGTGCGAGAACCGGTATATAATTTCGATGAGTCGTCCATCGACGACTTTCATTGTCATTGTCATTGCCATTGTCATTGGGCGCCGGTAAACATAAGGTTCTTGCCCGCGACATTTCGCTTCTTATGTGAGAACTCCCAGCGCACAAACAAACACGTCGTCGAGCGATCAAAATAGAATACAAAAACTCTAACTCCGGTTTCCGCGACGATCGACTGTGGCGCGTTATCTGCGATGTTTATGCCGATAAAATGCCGTCGCGCGTTGCATCAAGGCGTGCTTTTGGTCGACCGAAAATGAACTTGATATTTTGTACCGTAATGGCGGTTGCATCGTGCACCGTTTCGCACTGTTGAAAGAGAGAAAAAGGAAAGAGACGGTTGAGAGATTTCAGACGACGTTGCTCTCATTTGGTATCGAACGAGCCGCGGGAATTCCGCTAAACGTTACTTCGAGAGATACGCGAGCGCGCGCGCGTGCTAAGACCGCTGTTTAATCCCATCGAATTGTTTACCGCCGGCTTACGCCGTAAGCAAGCGCAATCGATGCATTTTCATTAATCTCTCCAACACGCATTTTCTTACGACGTAATTGACCCTCTATAGTCATCGTTCACGTCTCGACAATATAGATGGCCGAAAACGGGTCAAGAATAATCACGTCGATTTAGTCTCACGAAACAGAGATAATATTTGCACAATAAGGGAAACGTGCCTTGATAATCCTAACAGTCATCTATCATATAGCACCGATGCAAACGCGCATGACAATGCAATAAGGAACGGAGATGGCACGTACTTGTATATGGAGTCTCTTTCGCTGCTGTACTGGTAAACCGAAGGTCAGCCTTTCCGCCATTGAGGGGAGGTAATGGAATTATCCCACGACGAAATTAGCGGACTCTGCGCAGAATACATTTCTGCCGCCTTATCGAATCGTATTTCCGCGGTACGACGCTCCGCTCTAACCTAACCTGTAATTATTCGCACGTATAGCGCTACATTGAATAGACAGATCCCGTGTTTGCGGGAATCTACAAAATTCTCTCTTTTTCTCTCTTTCTCTCTCGCTCCCTCTTTCATGAAGAATAAAAAAAAAAGAGTTGCGGAAAACCTTCGACGGCAGCGGTGACGGCAGTGGCGGTGGCGGAAGGGGCGAAGGGTTAAGGGAGGAACGGACTCGGCTGAGCCGCGCGTTCCTCCTCGCTCTCCTAAATTTTTCAGAGCGTCACGACGATATATCCGACAATATCGTGCGCACTGTACTCCGCGGGATCGCGTGTATCGGTGTACCATCACCCCCGTGCGGTTCGCGCGCGCACTCGCGCGCGCGTCTTCGTGTACGTTTCGCGGCAACGCCGCCTCCGCCGTCGCGGCGCTTCTGTCGTCCGCTGCAACGATGAAAAATTACCCCAGAAGCAGCGAAAGAGAGGGAAAAAGCAAGCGACGTAGAGCGACGGAGAGAGGGGGCGCAAAGGGGTGAGAGAGAGAGAGAGAAAGAGAGGAGAGAGAAGCAGACTGGACGAGAGAAGGATCGAGGAACGAGTGAACGTGGAACAGAGAGAAAGGGGAAGAAAAGGGAGGATGGTTGGACGGGTGGGAGGGAGAGACAGAGAGAGAGAGGAAACGAGCCGGTCGCTTTTTTCTCTAGACCCCGAGCCCGTCGTCTAGCGCTGAGTTCGCGAGCCTGACAGACAGCTGCAGCGGAGCCCTGATATATCGACCGGGCCACCTAACCAACTACCCGCACTCACTATTATACACCTGCCCCACACGTACGCACACATACACACGTCCACAAACACATGTATACACACGCACACGAAAACACACACATACACGCACACGCTGGCAGACACGGGGCTGGCGTGTACGAAAAAAAGGCGGCGCACCGACACCCGCCGCCTCTCTCTCTTTCTACCTCTCTCTCTCTCTCTTGCTCTGCTCACTCTTTCTCACTCTCTCTTTCTGTCTCTCTTTTTCTGCGAGGTGGGAGCTCACTCTTTGCGCTTTCGCATACTCTTTTTCTCTCTCTTTCTCTCTCTCTCTCGCTCTCTCTAATTCCTCCCTTTCCCTCCGGCTGTTCAACCCCCCTCAACCCCTCACTTCCGCCTTCGCCGCCGCTCTGTCTTCGTCCGCCTTGCTCTTCTGTGAAAAAGGGTGGTTGCTAGAGCGAAAAAGGGGGCCTCCCGAGAGAGGGAGAAAGAGAGAAAGAGCAAGAGAGACAGACGGAGGGGGGGGGGATCTCGGGTACGGGTCGGAAACGGATCGGAGGGCGGGAGGGTGGAGGCGCCACCACCAACGGGGGTGGACAAGACGAGCGGTGGGTGCAGCGAACGGAGCCCAGTCAGCTCCAGGATAATTAGATCCTTTACAGGTTACCAATGATTGATAGTCTTCGAAATACGTACGTACCACCCTCTCTCGACGTCGCGCTACCTTTCCTTCCACATGCACATGCACGTGGACACGCACGCGGACGAGCACGCGCGCGTCTCTGTGTGCGCCGGCAACGAAATACGCGCTCGCGCGCCCGAGCTTTGGGTGTATACGATAAATACGAAATCCCCTTCAGCCGATTACGTCCTACTGAGCTTTGCCTGGGTCGGTTGCTACCCTCTGTCCCTCGTAGCCGTATCGTTGCCCGAAAAAAAGGACTGCGGAATCGCGGCTCCGTGTCCGCGTCGCGTCGCGTCGGGTCGAATCGCGTCGCGTCGCGTCGCGCCCGGCTTGTTCCGGCGATTTATCGATGATCCGCGTTATCGCCGCAATGCCACAACTCTCAGTACGGCCGCTCGAGGGTACGTACCGAGAGTACGTGCGTGCGTGCGTGCGTGCGTGCGTGCGTGCGTGCGTGCATCCGAGGACCGGGTCGCCGGAACTGAAGTCCCGGCTGTTTAGCTGGATGGATACGTCAAATGTGTCCTTGGAATTGTCGCGGCGTTTATATTGCGTCGAGTTTGTATTCTTTCTTTTTTTCCATCTCTACGTGACGAGTCGAGATACGGGTATCTAAGAAATCGATGATAATATCGCGAAAAAGAAAGGAAGAGGAAAGGAGTCGTTGAGATCTGCATTTAAAATGAGAGATCCACGCGAAAATTTCAAGTTTCTCCGGCCGAAGCTCTGCGTGGCTCAGTTCGCGGCTTTTACTCGGTTATGACGATGAGCGCGATATTTCGCGATATCTTATGATATAGGTGCGCGTCTCACGCGCCTATACGCATTGTCCCGATTCTAAAATTCGTCGGACTTGTTCGATTTAAATTTCGACTTCTTGACGTTAATCGATATCTTCGTCCCGCGATCTAACCGGGCATAGCCGCGAACCGATCGAATTTCTTTATCACTGACGTCAACCGTGTGTATTTCTGCATTGTCATGCGAAAGATTTCGTGAGATTTTTATAATATATTGATATATCGTGACAGGATTATCGAGCGTTTTGACGTCAGGCACGGGGATCTTGTTCCGTATCGGTGAATGGAACGATGACATTAATTGGATCAAGAAACTGTGAGAAACGAAGAAAACGATGAGATACTGGGCGAAAAAAGGAAGAAGAATGCTACTTCTGGTATGCGAGCAATAACAAAAAATGCGAAATTAAATCCTACCGGCGGACGTGCGGCAGTAAACCGTGTACGACACATGCACACAACGCCGGCTAAAGAATTAATATCAAAAACACCATTCCCCCCGTCCAAACGCGAAAGAATCCATGTATTTGTAAAGAAATTAAAAACGGCACGAAAGTACGAGTGGCAGTCCTTCCTTTTTGTCTCTCTTGTTTGCGCGCTACGAAATTAAGCAAGATGTCGCGACAATTTAATTTTGGCCGGGACGAAATCAAATGGAAATTTCTCGGGGAAATTCTTGAAAAAGTTTCTCCATTAGTATGTAGATCAGAATGCCTCGCGGTCGCCATTCAAATAAGATTATGTTTAAATAATTATTCGAGCGCGCGCGCGCGATTATTCCCTCATCTCATTTGATCGGCATTCATTTGTTTCGCGCTCCGGAGACCTTTATTCTCCGCTTAAAAACCCTACAGGGTGTCCGACAATAAGTGTTCCATACCTAGTGTACATGTAGATTAGGTTAAACTGAACAAATCCCTCTACTATTTTGCAGACAAGTACGTTTTGAGTCATTAATTTGATGGAGATTGGTGCACTATCACACGCTCGATTATTCGCCAAATCTTCTTTAATCCATAACTCAAAAATCTACGTGGTTGTTTGATTGTTTGTTGTTTGATTTGAAAATTGTAGATGACAGTTTTGTTCAGTTTTACCTCATCTACAAGCAGGATTGGGAAAGTTATTTTTTAAAAGTAACTAGTTACAGTTACAGTTCCTCCTGCTGAAAATGTAATTAATTATAGTTACAAGTTACTGGCTATGAAAATTAACTTTAACTCGTTAAGTAACTGTAACTCGTTACAGTTACTTAAAAAGTAAGAAGTCGTTACTTTTAAGTTACTTACTTGAAATGATTGTAAATTATTATTGTAAATACAAAAATCATACATTTTAAGCTTTACTAATATGTAAGAATTGAATTTTATAATTAATATCTATCATATTAATTAGTCTATCCATTTAACAAATTTCAAATCTGTACTTAACAAAAATTTAATAATAGTCTTGTAGAGGTAAAAGAATTTAATCGCATGCTCCATAAATACGTTGATAAATTTATTAAATTAATATACAATTACTATATAATTTTAATTTTATTTTACGTTTCCCAAGTAATTATTAAAGTAACTGTTAAAAAAGTTACAACTTACTAAAAATAAGTAACTAAGTTAAGTTACAGTTACAGATGGGAAAAAAGTAACTAAGTTACAGTTATCGAAAAAATGTAACTGTAACTTCGTTACAAGTAACGAGTTACTACCCAACTCTGCCTACAAGCACGTCATCATCATAATTCGTCCGACATATCGCGCATGATCATTCGCGTCCTCTTTGAGCGATAATAGTAAAAAATGGTTGTTTACAAAATGATAGAGGAATTTCGCGTTTGACCTAATTTACATATATACGAGATAGGACACTTATCGTCGGACACCCTATATATTCTTGGGAGGCGATAGACCAGGCGCGGATCTCTTAGCCGGGACGCTTGAACCGTCGATATGAACTCGCCGGTCATGTCAGTGAGCCTGCGTTATCGCGTGTAAAGGATCGTTATTACCCGCGCATTGTGCGAACGCAGGCCTACTTGCGATGTGTAATACTTTTCCGCGACCTCCCGCGTGGCCTTCGGAATGAATTTAGCATGCAAATCACAGAGACCACGGCATCCCACAGTCGGGGATCCCTCGACGTGTATACCTTATCACCCGCCAACATCTCGGCGAGCCGCGCTCTGCGTAATCGTCAACGTCTACGCGGCAAATGTCAGTGGACGAGCAACGATTCTGACGATTGCCGATGCGCCGGGATGCGAATGATTGCTAGATGTCAAAGGAACGTTCCTGACTTATAATGCGAATCGTTAAACCGGCTGCGCGGTCGATTTTTCAAGGTATCTCGCGCTGCATCATCTTAAGCAGAAGCATTAAAGTTGCATTATGCCGAATTAATTGCACGGAACGCGCACTGGTCACTCCGCCCGCGCTCGGCTGGACGCATAAAAACATTGCGATAACGGCTCTCTATTAGTTTTTAGACTCTTAATCAGTCTTTATTTGAATATCAAAATTAGCATTTCGAGAGAATGTACGACAAAAATAACGCGCCGGAATTGTCCTGGGACGAACCCGTTCGACCTGTCGATGAGTCTTGCCATAAATAATGCCCGGAGAGACTTGCTTTAATAAAAACGTTTCTTTTTTAATTTTCGCTCCGAAAACGCACGATACTGCAACGTGATAACGCCGCATTCTTCTGCGTACATAAATCGCGAATTGTACGCGGAGCCTTCCATTGTGGCCTCTCTCTCTCTCCCCCTCTGTTTCTCTCTCTTTCTCGAGACGAAATGTTCGCTGAAATATCGCCCGTCTGCATCTGTGATACGTAATTAGCGGAATTCAAATAAAATATCATAAATTTGTTAAACATTCGGGGTAACTTTATACTTTGGTTCTTTTGTCGTGCTGTACATTCTAATATCTCGCTTTTCCTCTTTTCGAACAAGCAAAAGACTATGACGTGAAAAGAAGCTAATGCTACATCCCCGGGTAATCGCAAGTTTATATTAAAATTGTGGATCTGTCGAAAACTTGATATTTTCTTGCTCATTAATTTGAGCGGGAAAAGGAAAAAGAGACGAGCCATTGTTAACTGCCGCTTACACCGTAGGAAAAGTTCGCCTCGCAAAAAACTCGCAAAAAACCGTTCCTATTCTTGCGAAGAAAATATAGGATTACACTTCATTATCTTGGTAAGGTGTAAAATGTACCGTCGGCTCTGCCGTCGCGAGCCCCGATCGTTATACTTCAAGAGTATACGTAAATATATTCTAGTAAATATATCCTAGTCAATAAAACCGCGCTCACCATCGCGCAGCATCGTGAAATTTTTTTCATTTGCGCGCCCGGGGAAATTATTAGAGTCGATATTACACGGTGAATTAATTAGTAACCCGTCGGAGCATAATGATTCGTAAAAATCCCTAAGATCGAAAAGTGAGATTCTACCGGTCGTTCTTTCCTTCCTTCTCCGACTCGGTCGTTTTTACCGAGCCGTTTCCGTTCCAAAAACAAAGTTCCGAGTTGCGAAAGCGCAGTTTACGACGCAAACGCCATCGCGCGAGCCTAAATTATAATGTTGATAATGATGATTAATTTCGGTACTTACGTCTGGCACGCGAGACGATACTACACGCAGAATAACAGGTTGCCACAGGTTAACAGCTCCTTAGAACAAACTTGCAAACTTTGCATCGCACGAGAGAGAGAGAGAGAGAGAGAGAGAGAGAGAGAGAGAGAGAGAAGAGAGAAAGAAAGAAAGAAAGAAAGAAAGAGAGGAGCGAGGGAGAATTTCGCCTTCTACATGCGTATAAATGAAGTTGCATTAAATCGCAAAACTTCGGTCGATACTATTTCGGCGATTACATCCGCTTTAATTTCATTTGAAACGCGCGTGTGCGACTTTGTTGTATTAAAGTGTGGCATATTAAAAACCGTAAATCTCCACGAGGTTGTCAGTTGTGAAATCGCATCGTGCTGATTCATCGGTTACTACGAATCGTCCGAATTTTTGCCGAAACGATCCCGCGGCCGGGCGTTCGAGCTCCGGAGGAGGAAAACATTACTTCTCGGTACCTGTCGTACGAGACACTGTACGTGCTCCGTTTGATGCCGGCGTGTACCCGTCCGGTCCGGCTCGCCAAATGAAAGCCGCGGCTCCTTTCTCAGTTGCCACTTTGCTTCTTTTGCGGTTTCACCTTCCCTCCCCGTCATCGCACGTCGTACCTTGTCGCGAACGTCAGCCGGCGCGGGAAGATTTCTGTTAAAATTCAGCGTTTCCGCGCGATGACACATCGGAAATTTTTGCAATATCTCAAATCGCACGTCTTCCGTTACCGACCTGCTTCCCTTGCCTCGTCGTCACGGCAGGGCCCTCGTCTCATCTCCCTTGATCCCTCGCTCATTTTTCTCTCTTCCACACGGCCTCTGCCTCGTTCTCTCCTCGCTCCATCAGCCTGCATTCTCGATGCGTCGCGATGCCGCGCGATTATGTCGCGCGGCACGCATTGCTGCAATACATGCATATCAGATAGGCCGCAGGGGCCCCGCGATCCGAACGGTTCGTGTGAGTGCGCACACGGGCCGGGACCATTCAGGGAAGTCCCTCGTCGGAAGACGCGCGTATACGAGGAATTCGCCATGAATCACCGTGTCGTACAACGACACTATCCGAGTACGTCAGAGTCGCTAGTGTGGAGCAATATCGAAGATTTCACCCGGAGAAGGAGGAATATATTCATCATACACCGACCCTGGTTGACCCTGGTCTATTCGTGCCTTTCTGACAGCGGCGGTGGTGGCGGCGGCGGCGTCGATAGTTCGCGAAACGCCTTCCTGGAAGATGCGGCGAGACGCGCTTGTTGATCTCATCGATCAGAATCTTGTTCCTGTAAACATGAATAAAAAGAATCAAATCGAGTCATCAAGTGAAGAGGATAGGATACAGTCATGGACTCGAAATGTTTCGGCCGGAATTACGTGACTTCCTGTGACGTAGAAGCACCAATGCCTGGACACGTACATCCTACACGGTAGAGAAATTTCAATTCATGTAACTGGATGGGGACCAGACGAAAAACTCGCTGACGAGAAATGACATGATATGAGACAATATGATATCTTTCTACCGTGACTGAAAACATTTGTTTGAACATTCAATTGCATTAAAACTCAGTTGAGATAACTGAGAACAGTTGGCAAAGTAGAAACCTTCCACAGGAATCTTTCTGTTCCGAGTTTTCGTCTGATTCCGAGGTATTAAGTGGTAAACTTAGTTCCTGCGGTTTTTTTGTTTAAAAAACTCATTTATTTCGACATCAAAAGCAAAAAATACATTAATCGAAGTATTTTCCCTCGCTAGCTATACATTTTTCCCATTTTTCGGGCAACGCGTAGATTCCGCGACGATAAAACGATTGGTCTTTTGATGCAATCCATTCGTCGATCCATTTTCGCACATCCTCGTAATTTCTGAAGTGTGTATCCACCAAGCCGTGCTGCATCGACCGGAACAAGTAATAGTCCGAAGGAGCTAAGTCTGGTGAATACGCTGGGTGCGGGAGAACTTCCCACTCGAGCTGCATCAGTGTTTCTTTGACGGCTTTGGCAACGTGTGGTCGAGCGTTGTCGTGCAAAAGCATGACTTTACGTCGATTGCTGGCTACTGCTGGCCTTTTTTCCAACAATGCTTCATTCAGACGGTTTAATTGTGATTGATATCGATCCCCCGTGATACTTTCGTTCGGTCTGAGTAGCTCATAATAAACGACGCCGTGCATATCCCACCAAATGCAAAGCATTGCTTTGTGGCCATGAATATTTCTCTTTGGTGTGGATGTCGATGGTTGGCCAGGGTCTACCCATGATTTTCTTCGTTTAGGATTATCGAAGTATATCCATTTTTCATCGCCAGTCACTATGCGCCACAAAAAACTCTTCTTTTTCTGCCTGGCGAGCAGAGAAATAGAGATGTTTAAGCGATTCGCAATGGCATTTGCGGTTAATTCGTGTGGTACCCATTTTCCCTCCTTTTGAATTTTTCCCATTGCATGTAGACGTTTGGAAACAGCCATCGGAGTAACATTTAATGCTGCAGACAATTCTTGGAGCGTTTGAGTAGAGTTTTCGTCCAATAATGCCTGCAAATCGGTGTCTTCAAACTTTTTCGGTTGGCCTGAGCGTTCTTTATCATTGACATCAAAATCACCACTCTTAAATCGCTGAAACCATACTTGGCATGTTCTTTCCGATGGAGCATAATTGCCATAAGCTTCGAAAAGCAATTTATGAGCTGCAGCTGCAGTTTTTTTCAAGTCAAAGTAATGAAACAGCACATGTCGAAAAAACAGCTTATCACGTTCCATATTTAATCAAAAGAAAAAATAGCACTGCTCGCTTAAATGAATCTTTTCGCACTGAATTTTATTGACAAATGTCTAACCTCTAAAATGCAGCCAATTTCAGATGTCAAAATAAATTACACCTACAACTAACGTCATCTAACTGTGAGCCGCTGGAACTAAGTTTACCACCTAATAACAGAAAAATCAGCTACACTGGAATTGTTTTTTCTGTGTAACTCCGGACATTCTTATTGGTTGGGTCTTTAAATGCGAATATTTAAATGTTCAACATAGAATACATTAAAGTTACATTCTAAAACATTTTTTTCGAGGAAAATTTTACTCTTAAATCTATGGTTCATGTTACATATACTATAGACTTAAGAGTAAAATTTTCCTCGGAAAGGACGTTTTGGAATGCAACCTAAGTGTATAAATAAATAATCTAAATTTTTCGGTTAAATTCAAGATTTATATTTAAAAAAGAAAAAAACAAATTTTTTAATCAAAGTAGTCGCCGCTGCTTTCCATAACTTTAATCCATCTTTCGGGCAGCTTATGGATTCTATCTCGGAAAAATGCTATGTCTTTAGACACAATAAAGTTATCAAGCCATTTTCGAATCTTATCCACTGATTGAAAGTGCAAATCGCACAAGGCGTGTTGCATCAACCGGAAGTGATAATTGGAAGTAGCAATATATGATGAATATGTCGCAAGACGTCCTAGCTAAGTTTCATTATGGTATCTTTTGTCGTAGAAGTAATGTGTAGTCTGGTATTGTCACGCAGCAATTTTACAGGACTCCTTCCTTTACCGATATATAGGCAAGTTTGCGTTCCAATTCCTGACCCAAACGGATTAATTGGCGTTGGTAGCAGTCCGTAGTAACTGTTTCACCCGGTTCCAACAACTCATAATAAATCACGCCCTTGATACCCCACCAAATGCAGAGTAAAACCTTCTTTTCGGAGCGTTTGCGACCGATGTTGATGGCTCACCGGTTTACTCATGACTTTTGGGGTTTTGGATTGTCATAGAGTATCCATTTTTCATCGCCCGTAACGATTTTCCACAAGAAAGACTTTCTACGCTGCTTATTGAGAATAAAAAAAACACGCTGCTACTCGATGATTTTTAGACTTCAGTTCATTTTAGAGTTCATGCGGAATCCATTTTCCTTTTTTTGGATCTTTTCTATCTTGTGTAGGCGTTTGGAAATGATTTGCTGCATTACTCCCAACTGCTCTGCAAGTTCTTTTTGCGTTTGTGCCGAATTCTCAGCGAACAGTTCCTCTAGATCATCGTTGTCACACTTCCGAAGGCCTCCAGAACTTTGTTTATCGATTAGATTGAAATCGCCGCCTTTAAATCGCTTAAACCAAAATGCACACACACATTGTACGATACAACACCTTTATCGAGACAGACTCTTTGTAAAGATATTTTACTGAAATTCGTACAACTTCGGATATGTATCTTATCTGTGCCATTTTTTATATTTCATTTACTAGATATTTTTTAAGGTTATTCGGTTTCTCAGTTTTTGAACCTTCCGCCGAACTAATTTTACTTTGAATAACTAGGCCTGTTCTTTGTAGCTGCACTGTTGAACTGGTGTAATTGAAATGAGACAAATATACGTTTTCTCATTCTAACTTATTGCACTAATTCAACAGTGCAGCTACAAAGAACAGGCCTTATATGATAACACTACATAACCACAAGAGAGCGGGAAAAATAATTAATTTTAAAATTATTATCAATATTTAACGTAAAAGAACAATAAGAGTTCAAGCACAGAATAGTGCTATTAAAACTATCAGAAAATAGTGACCCAATCTCATCATGAGAAGAAATTTATTAATTAAACGCGTTTCGGTCTAATTTCGCAGACCCTCTTCAGTGATTACAAGTTGAAAACGAATTATATTAAAGTGACACAAAATGTAAAAGTCGCAAAAATCGGTATTACAAAGGTTGTTACAAAAGTTGTCGCTGCAAGTTTTGCTTACGGGAATCGGAAGCATCAACGTAAATAATTACAAATAGTCATTGAGACAATAGTCATTGTCGCTTGCAGCGACAACTTTTGTAACAACCTTTGTAATACCGATTTTTGCGACTTTTACATTTTGTGACACTTTAATATAATTCGTTTTCAACTTGTAATTACTGAAGAGGGTCTGCGAAATTAGACCGAAACGCGTTTGATTAATAAATTTCTTCTCATGGTGAGATTGGGTCACTATTTTTTTATAGTTTTAATAGCACTATTCAACCTGTGTTTGAACTCTTATTGTCCTTTTATGTTAAATATTGATGATACTTAAGAAGAGTTTTTTTATTTCTTTTAGTTTAAAATTATTGTTTAACTGCTTAAAAAAATTTATATTATTTATTTGTATATCTAATATGTACATACTCAATATTTGTATACATATTTTCTCTATGTTGAAAATTTAATATTCGTACTTAAAGACCCAAACAATAAGAACGTTATTTCTTGTTATCTGACCGAATGTTGAAAGTTACTATGTTTATTTAAAAAAAGTTGCAGAATGTATATGCGAAAGTGTCCTTATGTATCTCAAAAAATAAAACCGTCTTGATTTTTATCATGTTTTTACCTTGTCTAAAAACTTTCCGGCAGTACTATATATGTTATCTCTGAATCTTGTTTAAAGATATCTCGATATTAAATCACAGTAATATATTTATTCTCTATGTAACGGAAGATCGATAAAGACAACAGATAGATAAAATGACATAAAGAGCGAAAAAAAGATTGAAATCATACATCGTACAATGTCGAATATTTAGTGGGACAGTTGCTTCAAAATTTCGTCGTCGTAGATTTAACGGTAATTTCCGAAAATTTGTAGATGAAACGATATATTCTCCAAGTGTAATACTTGTAAAATTGCTTTGCATAAGCCGATCTTTTCGCAAGCGATTCTGGCGTCCTCGCATCATTGGATTCTGAGGGATCGGGGAATTATGAATCTGGATACTTGGAGTACAATCGATTATCACAGTTTTCACGCGATAAATAAGTGCAAGAAACTTAAAATTAGAGAAAATTTATTTTAATACTGTTGGTCTCTCCGCAGAGCTGTACAATTTCTTATGGAAGTAAAAAAGTCGCGCTTAATATGGCATTAGGTTCTTACAATTGTATACCGTGGCATCATTATTTATCATATTAATACTGTTCATCTCTTCTGTATTAGATACAAGAAAAAATCATATAGGAATTGTCTAAGAGTTTCTATCTTAGACTAAATTGCATATATGTAATACATTTTGGTCGATGAACCACGGACGTCGTCGCATTATCATCCAATTATCATATGTAAATTCTATGAAAGGTGTGTTTTCCGCGATTATCGCTACGTCAGTTCCTACTTGCCGCTACTTCGCCCGAGAGAGGATCGCTTTCGATGGATCGCGAAGTAGCCGCGTAGTACAATCATAAGTGAAAAAAATCCGTATGATGGATGGATGGATAAATAAATAAATAAATAAATAACATGAATAAATGGCGGCAAAATAAATAGATAAATAGATGAAGCGATGCGCAGTGTGTATGCAATAAATAAATGTAATAATAAATAGAGATAATATAATAATAAATACATATATATATATATATATAATATATATATATATATAATTATATATATATAATTATATATATATATATAATTTTATATATATATATATATATATATATGTGTGTGTGTGTGTGTGTGTAAAATAAATAATATAAATAGATAATGTGCGGTCGCGACAAGTTGCTAGTGATTCATTCTCGTGTGATGACTATCGATTTAAACACACGTGATGAACGTGCGGGCGAGATAATTACATTCGAGCGTTGTTGTTGTTGTCGGCAGAAACTTGCGATCGGTCTTGGCGCTACCTGCCTGCCTGATCAATTGTCGATAATACGTTTATATCATATATTTAGAAACGCGGACGTACGAGAGGATCTATAAATACCTAAACACATGCGAGAGTTGTTAGTTATTACCTATTCCTACGTAAAGTCAGAACAACACTCCCATTCTTCTAACGTCAAACATCAGAAAAAAAATCGGACGCGCGTCACAACTCGTAATCCTCAAGCCAGTTCCTAAGCACACTCACGCACACAGGTGCAAATGGCAAAAAATAGAAAAAGATGTGTTTATTTACGGATGGCCAATCGCAATTATTCGCCGGCAATAACAACGCGGCTCGCGAATCGCTGTCGCTCGTCGTCGTCGTCGTCGTCGTCCGCTGAGACAACGTCTGGACGTCCGCTCTATGTGAAATTATCACCGTACCGATTCGGCACGAGATCCGTCCTCCACGAGACCAGTGTCGAATATTCGACAGTATATTCGTTTTTCATTCGTGCCATTTCAACGTTCAATGGCAGTCGTCACTGGTTGTGTTCGGCAGAGATAGCAGCTCAATGAGCACTTCACAATTATTATTCCTGATTGATATATTCTCTTGGATCTATCAAGAATCTGTAAGAAAATATTCCGATATCCTCACCCACAGATAATCACTAAGCTACTAATCATTCAACTATTTCATCCGCTTGTTATTTCTGCCTCATCATCGTCCTCCTCGTTATTATCGTTATTATTATTATCGAACCGCAGCGCGTTCTTGGATGTCCCTCGAATCCTCGGTATCAGTTGTTGATGGGTAACTGCGACGCCTTCAGCAGCACCTCGCGAGCACACACGCAGCCCACGTAGAGCTTTATGGTGTTCCTCTTGCCGCCGTACGACACTTCGATGTTCTTATACGTCTGTATGCAGCAGTGGGCGTCGGTGCCGAGGCAGCTGCTGCCGGCGTGATTGCACTTGACCTCCTCCAGCACTTTCGGTATTCTGGAACCCGTGGGGTCGGGTATCGGCACTACGGTGTAGCTGCAGACAGAATTGTTCTGCACCTCTCGAACTTCAAGCTCGTAAAGCTCGTTCAAGCTCTTCTCGTGCAGAGCCTTCAGCAGGCTCGTGCGGTCGCTACCACGCTGTCTGGCTTGCCGGCGTCGATGAACCACCGGCGTTTGCTCCTCCACGTCTTCGTATTCCGAGCTTGAGAACGAAGCCGGCTGATCCTCCAGGTAGCTACCGTGCCTGACGTGCTGCGTTGCCCTGACACCGTCCTCGTGTTTGCTCCTTGTATCTGCCTCCCTCATTTGCAGGGACTCTTGGCGAAAGTCCTTTGGAACTTCCCGGCGTCGATGAATTACCGGAATTTGCACCTCATCCGCATTTTCGTACTCCAAGCTTGGAAATGAATTCACTTGAGCCTCCAGGTAATCGCGCCTCTCTTTCTGTCGATAGGTATCGTGATGTCTCGAGTGATCTTCGTTGTTCCTTGAGAGTTTCGCTAATAAATCCAGCGACATCGGGTTCTTGAAACCGTGATATTGCGGTTTAGAATGATGACCATGATGTCGCCTCCAGCTGCTACCTTCGAGCGTGTCGACAATGACACAAATGAGAAGAATAGTCAGACATAGTCTGGTACTGGACATACTCATTGTCTGTCGATCTTGATCCAGAAGAGCGCTCGTAAATCAGACTCTCGCGGATTGTTCGTCGCGCGATTCTTGATATAAAGAACGCAGGCCGAGCGATCACAAGCACGATCGACGATTACAGTACGAAGCCACTTCAAAGAGACTCACCTCCTTGAGCCCTTAGTTGTCGGTCGGTGTTTCTTCTCCGGGTATCCCTATTAACGCCGAAGGTAGGTCGTACTCAAAGAGCAAGAACTATCGAGTTCCCTTTGAAGTTCGAGGTACACCGTCGACATACAGTGTGTATCACGGCGAGATGCTCAAGGATGACGTAGCGTTTGCTTCTGAAATTTTTGAGAACGGTCTAACCGTTCGACCGTGTGACGTAAATTCTAAGTGTCTTGGCCGGCTTGACCGCTCCTCGTAATGCCGAATGATTGTCTGTGACGATTCGTCAGTCGAAGCTCGACGAGCTGACTCGACTCGGACTGTCCCCACGAATTCCTCCGGTTCTTTGGCAGACCCCGACGTGTGTGCGTGCGTGCGTGTATCGGCCACCAGGTTCACGCACTCCTTGGGCTCTCGGCTTCGTTAGCGCGAGAAGTCGTTTCTTCTCCGTTGTCTGATCGTCTCGCTTAATGGTTTGCTCAAAACTGAATATTTCTTGATCCCCGAAGGACTTTTTATCCTGCCCGTGGAAGCGCACGTGGGTGTTGTTGCCCCACTTTAACGGGGGCTTGCGCGTGCCAGTATAATATTGTGAAGTGACTAATCCCCCCTCTCTTCATCTGTGCCTCGTGCAGCCCCTCGGTCGGGGCCGGGGCCCCAGGAGGAGAGATTCTTAGCTCGCGCACGCGGCGGCCGGCTCCTTCTTCCTCGAGGATAAGATAGCCTCCTCTTTGACGTCACCGACTCCCTCTCGGCGAACGTCACGAGCTCAATCTCGCCGCCGGCTGTTCCCTTAAACATGGATGTTAAGTCGCTATCCACCACAAAGATCGACGTCACACCGGTATGCCTACCTATAGCGGAAAAAGCGGAAAGGCCGGCGGTTGCTCGTTGCTTCGCAGAACACTATCCTCGGCTAATTTACCGTCTGCTTCTGTCTAATGCAGTCCAGTTCAGGAGCAGGGAAGGAGAAGGATAACGGCGACGTTGAAGAAGGTGGTGATAATGATGATGATGACGATGATGACGGCGGTGACGCTGACAGTCGTGTAATAATGAAAGCGCGCGCGAGGGGGGCTCTTACTTCGAAAGTAACGTAACGCCTTTCCCTTTGCCGTTTACGCACGACACATTTTCCTGACGTTATTACATTGACGTATGCTATTGCATTTTGTCGTCAGCGGAGACCGACGAGAGAAGCGAGAGGGGCCGATGGCTGATCGCACGCGAACCTGCGCCTGCCAATTAGCCGAATCGCGGATTCCTTCGAGGGAACGTACTCCTGCTGTACCGATTATTGTCGTCGGTTCTTTCCAGCATTTCGCGGGACTACTCGCGGAAGGTGAAACAACTGCCGTAACCCATGGCGTGTTATTCCCTTGGCGACTCTGCGTCACGAGGAATCCCGAAGAGAAAATCAAACTTTCCACGTGTTTCACGCTACTCGTGCAATATTACATCGAATTGAAAGCTCCCGTTGCAACAGTTTTATCGGCAGAATTAAATTGTTAATTGATATCTGTTAAGTCTGAGCGCAAGGTGAGAGAAGAATGATGGGGGAGAGAGAGATTAGGACTCGACGACGGCTACCAAAAAATTAAAAGTCGCCGTCCCCAGGCGAAAATTTAAAAAGGCATTTATAAACGCGTCCCATACCCATACCATCGCTCTCCCCCTCTTGAACAGCGCCATGGCGGCTGCCGCGCGCGCGTTCGCGTGAACCAGTTGAAGTGGAATCATCAGGCACTCGGGGTTCCCAGACGTGTCTCTTTCTTTTTAAAAGGTCGGGGAACGTGTGTATCACGAAAACGCCTGGAATCCACACTAACTCCTACCATTTACCTGCCGTTATTTCTTCTCGCGAGGTGTGCGTGCGTGTGTGTGTGCGCGCGGATATATTTAGATGCAGAAAAAACCCCCGAACTCGTCCGCACGTATGTATGCGTATGTATGTATGCGTGGAGCACGCCATCAATTCATTCGTTACGTAGAAACGTAGGTAAGCATAACATCAAGATTAGATTTCATAACGCACTAAACAGGTAGAAAATGCGGCCAAAGGTGTTTTCCGTACGTCTCATACGGCAGATAACTCTACCAGCTGGCGCCTTGTGAAATTTTCAATTTCGAGATATCCGAGGTATGTATTGACTTATACATAGACACAAGAGAAATCTCTATTCAAAATTAAAATATGTTAAAGTCGCTAAATAAGAATACACGTGACATATTTCTTTTTCCTTTTTGAACTTTTTTTCGTATTCGACATTTGGGGTCGCTAACGTAACGCGTGATGCCGGTATATTTTGAAAGTAAAAGAGGTGAAAAAGAAGAGAGACAAAAAGAACAGTGAGCGCATTGCAGAACCGATTCTCGATTTTGTTTCGCAAATTAGAAATTTAATTACACAAAAATAAATGGATGTTTACTTTATGCTAATACTGTTGTTGTTTGTATATTCATATTCGCGAATCCTACGGATTCCATCAGACCAAAAAAGAACAGGCAAAGAAGGCATCAGTCGTTGGCGGGATATCGTTGAAAATTACGAAGTCGAGTTCAACAATAAACCGGTTATTTTCCTAAACAATTTTGAAGCAACCTATTTTAATGCATGAATCGATTTGCTTTGTTCAGATACTGATCGAGCTTCTGCAGTGATATATCTTGCATTGACAATTTATTATTATTATAATAGGACGAATCGATTAGACTCGCTTTATTGATATCCTCGCATTATACACGCTTGACGGGGGGG
>NW_022639524.1:958789-983852 GCF_010583005.1 Odontomachus brunneus
GGGGGGGGGGGGGGACAATGGCACTACTTATGCGCATTTTGAATTTTGGGATCTAAAATAATATACAGGAGGCATAGAGTTTTGGATTCTGGAGCCTGGAATATGTATAATGTGTGTACGTCTTTTTGCGCGAAAGTTGCGTCGATTTATTCGTAAAATATGCGGAACGATTTGGGGAAACCCCGCATACACATAAACCAGGCTTCAAATGCAACAAGAAGATAAGATAATATCGTCAGACGAAGCCTTGTAATTACCCGTTTTATTTACACGAACAGGTCCGTTGGAAGATCGTCTCTTGTGGGAAAACTCGCGTGTGTGCCGAATTTAAGGACGGAATGCGTGGCGACCGCGCAGGCTCTCCTGATGCATTCGTCCACCGATAGCTGCGGATGATACGCCTTGAAATATGCGAGCGCACCCAGAAACGCATCCCCGGCACCCTGTGTGCAGGCTCTCGTCAGAACTTGTCGCTCGACGAAGTCTCATAGAAAGTATTCCGGAATCGTTACAATTACATAATAGCGAGCTTATTTAAACTTCCTCGAGAGATATCGGGATTCGTCAGAAAATTCACGCGAACCGCGATACTACGACGGTTCCGGGATATCCGATGCGCGCGTGATACGTACAGTGGTGTCTACGGCTTGAACCGCAACAGTGGGAATCCGCGTGACATTCCTGCTCGTTCTCGACGCGTAGGCAGCCCCGAGCGGCCCGAGAGTCAGCATAATCGCGCGACATCCCTTGGCCAGGAACTTGTCCGCGACTTGCTGTACATTTGACAAGTTAACGGGTCCAATGCCCGTCATGACTTCCGCCTGTGAAAGCGTGCAATGTCCTTTGTACGCCGAGAACGTTACATGCATATCCGATTAATTCACGCGCGCGGCACGCGTCGTTACGTTCAGTTCCTGGATATTCTGTACCGCGGATATTGAGTCGCTTTCCCGTTACCTCGGAATAATATTGTCCGATTGTCTACGCACCTCCGTCTCGTTGACGCAGAAAATATCGCACAATTGCAGGATTTTCGGATCGACGCTCTCTATCGCGGGCGCCCCGTTGACAATCGACAGTCCTGTTGTGTTGCGTTTGCATACAGCATACATACATACACACATATATATATATATATATATACACATCTACAGCTCGGAGCCGCGATATCGCAAGTCGCAATTAAGAGAGATAAGAGTGCTTTTTTTTAGGTTTTTTGTAGAAGCGCTGAGCATCTTACACTCAAAAGACTCGTGCGTTTGATAATGTATTCTTCAGCAAACACCAACTAACACTAATATTATATCAATGGTGTAGTTTCCCACTCAACGATGTAACCGTTACGCATTCGCGTTATGTTGCATTTACATCGTTGAGTAGAAAATTATAACATTGACATTATGTTGCTAACAGTTGACGTTCACTGGTTCGTATATTACATAATTTTCATGTTTACTCTCGATAATGCAGTAATGCTTTGAATGTTAAATCTTATTTCTTTCGGAATTTGCGATATAGTTTGACCCTAAGATTTAAATAGCGATTTACTGTAAGATAAAAATATAAAGGACTCTCATACTCTCTTATACTATGGAATAAAAATATAAAAAACGCACCATGGCCACGGTGTAACTTTAACGCGTGCAACGTAGTCTCCAACGTAGTCTCAAACTGGCATAACAAAACGCTGGCATTTTTTATCAGGTTAGTGGCAGAGTCCACGTATTCCGGCGTTAACGATTCGTTTGCGCCTAACACGATAACGATACTGTTCTCGCCTGCAAAACGTTACTCGACAAAGGCGTCGAGATAATCTTGGCAGATTATCTCTTGGCGGCAAAAAAATATTCGAATTATCTTAATGAGGGAAATGATTAATGTTCCTTCTATCATTTCCGTCATCATTTACACTATTGTACACTATTTGTCACCATCTGAAGTTACTGCACATATTTTCCTGATATGTACAGCACAACATATGGTTTCAGGACATTCTAGATGCGAGTTTTACATATATTAAATAGTTGTTAAAAAGAAGAAAACATACCATTCTCAGCAACAGTAATGTGAGCAATACCGCTATGCTTATCTTTTTCTATCTTGACATGAGACGTGTCTACATTTTCCCTTTTCAAAATCTTTAAGTACTCTTGAGCGAATGTGTCAGAACCTAACTGTGATAGAAAATAACTAAATTAAATTATAATATGATGTTATATGTGCAAGAAAAGAGAAACCACAAGTTTTCATACTGAGGCTACAAGTGCTGTAGATGCACCAAGTTTGGCAGCCGCTATACACTGGTTGGCACCTTTACCACCGTATTTCTGTTCAAATCTAGTCCCAATTATTGTCTCACCAGGCTTAGGCAAACGTTGAGAGAAACTAAAATGGAACTGAACGATTACATTGCATATTACAATCTCTGTAATATATGATGTAATCATAACCAACAATCTCAGACGTTACATCAACAGCTTGCCACATGTTATATTACTTTTTGTACATATGAGGGGCTTCACTCTTACTCACCAAGTAAAGTCAATCATGCACGAACCGACAACAACTATCCTTGGAGTCATCTCGCAATTGATCTCTTTACAATCACCTAACAAACTGCAAGACTATCAATCGTACGTCCTCAGGCGATATTGTAACAGCGATTATTACGCAAGAATATGAATTCAACCGCTAACATCAGAATAACAAGATGCACATATACATAGAGAAGTAAGCAAATCGCGTTATCGTCGTCTGTTGCTCAAAGAACCAGCCAATTCGGAAGACGCTATTAGTCGGAGTATTATTTCTCTGTTCGCAACTTTCTCTTTCGTAACCTATACATGCCGTGCGAACGTTGGACGTTTGTTTATTGCGACTGGGAGAAAAACGAAAGACAAGAGGAACGTTACAAATATATTAATTAATTAGAATCACTATGCGCGATCATAATGCATAAAAATGTACGATTGTTTACTGCAACGTTTACCTTGAAGGGAACGGGTTACTTTTTACGTTTATTACATAGAGACAGAGTTACACAGGGGATCAGTTTGTCAAAGCTGTTCTTACACCTTGCATTGGGAAGGAAGAATTTACTCGACGATCACTGCAAGTTACACAAAAAACAGGTTTTTCACAGCTGTAAGTGCGCAGGAAACATTTTCAAATATATCGTCATGAAAAACGGAAAATGTGTAGACGAGAATACAACATGCTGCAGAAGTTTCGCATTCTGTTCGTATCACATTCGCGTGTGCCACGCCGTGCGCGTTGAGATCCAATTCATATTATAATCGTTAAATGATAACAAATGATTTGTAACTTGTACTTTATTTGTACTTTAAGATGAGATTTTAATACATACGTTTCTGTTATACGATAATTGAAGAATAAAAAAAATGCGTCGAATTTCTGTCCCAGTCAGAAATGATTCGTTGATCGATGTTGAAACGACGTCGAATCGACATCGAAATCATGAAATCGACGTCGATTCGATATCGATTGACGAACCATTTCTGAAGCTGGCCACACACACTTTCCGTAACAGTAATCGTAAAGGCCAAATCACACTAGCGATTGACGATAGATGATTGACGATTGAAGATTGGAACTTGACCAACTAGAACAAAGCAACCCAAGGCTGCAGCTTGTTGATTCGTCTTTCTCTAATCTAATCTTTAATTGTCAATCATCAATCGCCAATCGCTAGTGTGATTTGGCCTTAAGACGTAACGTAAGAATTGACCAATCATGTTGAGAATCGTCTAATCGTAAGGTCGCCATTTTTATGAATACTCGATCGTAATTGGTCAATTTTTACGTTACGTCTTACGGTTACTGTTACGAAAAGTGTGTGTGGCTAACTTGACTGAGGTTTCTGACACATTTTCCCGAAAACTAGATGGAAAAATGTTGGTACCAACAAAAACCCCTACCCCAACACAATTTTAATTTCTGCGGATTAGTGACAGTTTGTTACTTGACACATACACACGCATATGTCAAACGACTCCGCAAAATTCATGGACTTGCTACTTCAATAGTATCACTAATCCGCAGAAATTAAAATTGTTGCTTTGGGGTTTTTGTTGATACCACCATTTTCTCATCTTGTTTTCGGGAAAATGTCATGTAACCCTGGCTGGGGTTGAACCTCCATCTTGTCGACTACTGGGGTACTATTCCGTTCCCGTGTACCGACAGTTGTCGAATCGGTAGGCATCGTTGCGCAGCTTTTTTATACCGTGGAAAAACTGCGCAACGACGCCTACCGATCCGACAACTGTCGGAACCACGGTAACGGAGTAGCAGCCTGGAATCTTCCGTTCCTATGGGCTGCGTTTCAAAATTCTACTCGACGGGTAGAGTACATTTAATTGTCCAATCATGATAAAGAAATCCTAGTTATCTTTGCTCTTATTGGTCAATTAAATGCTACTTTATCCGTCGAGTAGAGTTTTGGAACGCAGCCATGACATACTCGAAACGGCCATCCTATTAGCTATTACATTTCTGAATATGCTTATGAAGAATTTACACTGCGTCGATATCCGACGCAGTGTGATGGCTTCTGCACACAGGACGCGGTAATGCTTGCCCCGCGACGAAAGTTCGCGCAACAGCCAATCAATATGCTGCTTTCCGTAATAACCTTCTAGCTCTTACGAAAAAACAACATATTGATTGGCTGTCGCGCGGACTTCCGCCGACAAGCATTACCGCGTCCTGTGTGCAGGAGCCATGAGTCCTTCATTAAAGCTTATGTATTCGAGTGGCTCTGGGTTAATCGACTCTGAGTTATTAAAATCAAGTTCATTGATCGAACATTTTCATATAAATTTTGTGATTAGCTAATGGAATCTTGTGACATGAATTATCGTTCTCGGAGCCAATGACGTATATAGGTTGCTTTCCAACAAAGTACACAAGTCGACACAAGTATCATCCTATCTTTGTACTTACTAAATGTGGAACAAAAATAGAATGATATTTGTGTCGACTTGCGTCTCTTGTTGGAAAGCAACCATACTTATGGATTCTGCACACAGGACGCGGTAATGCTAGCCGCGCGGCAGAAGTTCGCGCGACAGCCAATCAATATGCTGCTTTCCATAATAACCTTCTAGCTCTTACGGAAAAGCAACATATTGATTGGCTATCGCGCGGACTTCCACCGCGCGGCAAGCATTACCGCGTCCTGTGTGCAGGAGCCAATGGCTTGGTTTACATCGTGCATTTGATACGCGTACTAAAGTACTAAGTACGCGTACTAAGTAGTACTTTCTATTAGATAATCTTAATATCGACGAATATATATAAACAACTGTATATCAGTTAGTATATAAGTATATAAGTTAGTATAATACTCATCAAGAAAACGTATTGTATTGATTGAATGCGTCGTCGTGATATGCGTTGTCAATATTAAGATTATCTAATAGAAAGTTACTATTTAGTACGCGTATCAAGTGTACGATGTAAACCAAGCCAATGAGAGAATTTATTTTTCGAGAATGACCTGGTTTACATCGTCAAAACGTTAGTACGCGTATTAAATTTGATGCGCACCAATGTTTTAATACGGATGCGTTTACATCGAACGTACTAAAGGAAAAATATAATACGAATTTAATTCATGCTGATTGCTTCCTAGTGGCGGTATTTGAAATTGCAATTTGCTTGAGATAGCTTTGTTCGACAGTCAGAATACATAATTCAAAAAATGTTCCCGTTTCTTCTTCTCTCTAACTTATAACCCTTTTTACAAACATTTTACTATAATATACTTTGAGAGAAATCAACGGTTACTGATAACACCGATTTTAATTAGGTTAGATTTCCTCTAACATTCATTTTATATGTTTACATCGTCATTTGTATCATTTGATACGCGTATTAGTTTAGTACGATATTTCTACTTAGTACGCTTGTACAAAATTGATCTGTCAGTGTTTACATCGTGCGTATTAAATATTTAGTACGAATTTGATACGAATATAGTACCTGGTACACGTATCAAGTGCGCGATGTAAATTAGGCCAATGAGTTCTCCTCATTAGACTATCGGTTGCGTTCCGACCTTAGAGCATATATGGAGGGGGAATTGCGTATGCCTCCTGTAGACCAAAAGTGTGTCCAAAATATATGCGAGAGAGAAAGGTATACATTCCTATTCATCCTCTGTGCGCATACACCAACATGCGTCAGTTGTTGCTGGGCTGCAAAATTATTGGTTTCAATATTTTTTTACTTGAATTCCATTAACTTTACCGAAAAATAGCTAGAGATAAAAATTGTTTATTTTCTTCTCATAGAGCTCGGAGAATTTTTTCAGAATTTTGTACTGACTTTCTAGTACTGCATTTTCTTGCGTTTTCTTGCATTTTCTTGAAGTACTAGAAAGTTAATACAAAATTCTGAAAAAATGCTCAGAGCTCTATGAGAAGAAAATAAATTACTTTTATCTCCTCCTTTTATCTCCTTTTGTCTCAACTTTATAACCTAACTTAACCTGTCAACTTCAACGCACGCGCAGAGAGGACGAATAGGAATAGGTATAGCTATCTCTCGCACACACATTTTGGACCATAGACGTAATATATCTAGACCAAGCATTTGTCTATATTTGAGGAGTGAGGATAAGAGCACGTAGAAAAAGATGCATTGCGTTTTGAGACCATAGACTTATAGAATAGACTGGCCCCTAACGTAAGAGGCAGCGTGCAAAGATCTAAAGGATAGAGAGATGATTCCGGGACTCGCCGTCCTTCTCTTTCGTCGCGTGGTGAGAACTGAAAGGATAGGTGAAAACGAAGCGAGTATGCGTGTACGAGATGAGGGGAAAGCAACGTGCATCGGTAGTTTTATTCGGTTATTTCGTTTACGCTGCAGGTTGCAGTTTTATTTGATCATTTCGTGTGCATATACATATACGATAAATAATATGGTACGTTCCTGCTGCATTTGCCACAAACTGTACGGAGTAGAAGCTTCTAAAATAAATATGTGTTAAATATGTAACAAAGTATATTTTTTACTTTTTTGTGGAATTATGTGTTAAATATAAATGAAATACAACTATAATTCGATAATACCTAATCATTACATTAAATTAAAAAATATAAAAAAATACGTCAAAATTAGCGAAAAGCGTAAACTTTAACCCTAACAGCACAGATATCCAGGGAACGTCCTGAGTACGTTCTGAGAACGTCCCAATATCCTCAGAATATCCCTGGAACGTTCTTGTGCTGTCTGGGAATCTTCTTGGAACAAGGGTTAGAGTTGGAATTTTGAACCAAAATTTTTAATTTTGAGTTTTTAGACCAGGCATCACCAGAAAATGCCTGGGGAACAAAGATTTTAGATACTTTGGTTTTTCCGGGACACCTTAGTATACATGAGCTATAGATAAATACGCGCATGTTCGTGAAATGGACTGAAACACTGCTCAAGTATATATTTATATACATGTTTTGGCGGGAAAAAGGAAAAACCGTTATCAGTAAGCAATTTAAAAGAACAGAGTTATATTATGATACGCCTTCTATTACATAACGACTCGCTATAGATTCATTTAGCAAACATTTATAAATCGATTTGATTCAAATCGAAATATCTAATTTTTATTAGAAACTATTTTCAAACTAATCGATACGCGAATAATTTCATACAGGAGAATCCTGTATGAAATTTGACGATTGAAATTAATTATAATTGCTCTTTGGACACGTGTTAAATTATTGTATCTTAATCGTCAAAAAAGAGAAAAAAGAACAAGAATCTTTTTCGATTCTCAAGATTGTATTTAGGATCATATTTCGACAAATGTTGAAGTATCATTTAAGTTACTATGGGCAATTTGTTATTTAAAGGTTCGTGCCTGTTACTTAGGCACTAGTTATTTTCAACTTATTTTTTCAACAAAATTGTTGAAATTTTCAACAAAATTTCTCGTACATTTCTCTTTGAGATTTTGTATTTGTCACGAGTCATATAAATTTCATTTACATAAAACATCCATGTAATCATAAAGGTTAACGAAAATCAATATAAAATTGATAATCGCACTTGAACATTTACATGAATGTGCGAATGACGTCGCTCTCTCTTTCTCTCGCTCGCTCTCTTTCTCTCTTTTTCTCTGTACCCCTCCACCTTCATTTCTCCCTACTATGAGGAGTATTCGATGGAGAACTTGATGTAGAGCGAAGAGTAGTCACGTCTCTGTATCGTCATTCTATATTTACGATTTTTACGAAATTGTTACACAATTGTTCGGATCTGTTCCAGGCCGTCCAAATAAACGACAAAGTATGGCGAGTCCAGTTATAATTTCAGCCACGGCTAAACACACAGCGACGGTAGATATTACCTCTTTAAGATAAGAACTTTTTTGGTTATACTTCTCACGCGCGGCGGTGATTCTAATTGATCATAAGTGGATTATTTTTGCGATAACATTTCTGTTGCGTTTTCTGATATACAATTATATCATTCGTAATAACTCTGTTTCGTTGCTTTGACGGTTGTGTAGTTTTATCGTTAAATCGTTTAACAATGATCGTATCTCCCAGTAAATATTGCAATTATTAACGAAAAAAAATTATCTTTCCTGCATTAGAAAACGTTATCACAGTTTCTGCATTATGTTTTATCTTTACTGCTTGAGGCTATCTTATAATGTGTACTTTTTAGATGAAAAAATTGTGTTTTAAGATATGAATTTTAAGAATATCAGATATTTTTTTCAAGAATTTTTGTAAAAAAAATCGGTTTATTTTATTTTATCTTACATTAAAGATATATTTATGTTTCCAGATAATATTTTTCCATGGCTTAGGCGATACAGGGTAAGTTTTTATTAGCAATACAGAATATAATCACATTAATATGATATTAATTTAATATTGTTTTATTCATATATAAATTAATTATAATATTGTTTCATTCATATGTAAATTAATTATAATTTATTCTTTTCAGACATGGCTGGGCCAGTTCCATGGCTGCTGTACGGTCTTCACACATCAAAGTTATTTGTCCTACTGCGTATGTGATTGTTAATATCTTTTAACATTATAACCATAAACTATAAGTTAATATAACTGTCAATAATGTTTTAAAATATTAACTTTTAAATATTTTAGACCTACAATGCCAGTAACACTTAATGCAGGGTTTCGAATGCCTTCCTGGTAAGTTTAAATTAATGTAAGAGTGAAAGTATAAAGGTTTCAAATTCTGAGTGAAAATAGTTCAGCTATAAAAATGGAAATTTCCTGAGATAACTGAAAAAACTGATAGAATAAATATCAGTCTTTTTTTCTTCTAAGGTAAGAAATTCTAAACTAATACCTATATCATTATTAATACATCCTGTATGTGCAGGTTTGATCTACGATCTCTGGACTCCACAGGCCCAGAAGATGAAGAGGGTATACGCAGAGCCGCTGGTATGGTTCATTCGTTAATAGCAGAGGAAGTCGCAGCTGGAATACCCACAAAACGCATTGTTCTCGGTGGATTTAGTCAAGGTGGAGCGCTAGCTATGTTCAGTGCCCTTACATTCCCAGAGCCTTTAGCTGGTATTATAGCCATGTCCTCATGGCTTCCACTGCATAACAAATTTCCAGCAGTAAGAAACATTATTGTACTTTGCATATATGTAGTATTCGTGAGACTATAATTGACGTCGAAATTCACCTCTTCAGGAAGCAATAGGTAATAAGGATACACCGTTGCTACAGTGCCACGGCAACTGTGATCCAATCGTGCCGTACAGGTGGGGTCAAATGACAGCGTCTCTTCTGAAACAATTCATGATGCAGACAGAATTTAAAACTTACAACGGAATGATGCATACGTCTTGCGAGGAGGTAAAGAAACTCACCGATAAGGAAAGATTCTTGTCGCGCAGCATTGTATCTTCTCACATCTGAAGAAATCAAGAAACAATTTCCGTCTGATCGTGTTGTAATCTTTGTTATTTTTTTTTGCAGGAGATGCACGACGTTAAGAAATTCATCGAGAAAGTCCTCAAACCGTAATATATCTAATTAAACCATGCGTCAAAATATTAATGGTTACTTCGATTTAATATGTACATTAACGATATGATTCCGATTCTGCGATTATTTAATTATAGTGACTTTAAAGGCGTTAAGTAGAGAATCGTTAAAATCTTCCGGGATGAGTGCTAGAGCGTACACTTATTAGAGATATATTTATTTTACGAGCCTTACAATTTGTATCTATTTATCTTTCCGAACTTTAATACTTCAACGTACCAAAGCATTCGCATAGCAATACGATTTAATCTTACGATTTGCAATTCCTCATACACATACATAATTTATTGGCGTTCTTTGTTTCTTTTGATATTTATGATGCTAATTATGAAGCGTCACATGTGACATGTACGCAACAGTGTATGAATACAAGCACTATAATTGTTTATAAGGCTCACGCTGATGTGCGAATTCATAATGTAAGAATGATAGATTCATTTTTACGATGTTCAAAATCAATGCGATGATAAGTTTACAAATAATTTGTGTTAGACAATAAGACATAACATTAAGTTATTGAAAAGCTTTGCATCGGCTGTTTATTGGTGATATCTCCATCCTTTTGTGAAGCAAATTATTTTTAAAAACAGAAAGCCAAAACACGTCCAAGAACTTTAAAACAATTTGCAGCTACGAGCGCGCCACTCGCATTTAAATATTCGATCGTATACTGTTTCATGAGGCTTACGTGACGCGAAATGCTGCTGCTAATAACTTAACTTTTGTAGAGAATATTGTCTAGCAGACAGTAAACACGGCCATGTAATCTATGATTACGAAATCCACTAAACTATTGTTTATGATCGACATAATAAATAGATCAGGATTTCCTAAACTATGTACATTATTTGCGAATTCTTTAAAAACGTGCACAGTTTCTTAAGGAATACTACTATATTTACAAAGCTTCTTTAGAATCACGATAAAAAGATATACTTTTCTAATGATTACAAAGTACACCAAAGGTGTATTCTATTAAAAAAAATGTTTATTAGAAAAGCTGGTTCTTATTCATCTTAAGTTTGGGAAATCCTGTGATACATATATTCATCACAAGAAATAAATTTAACCAAATATGGAATTAATATGATGTACAAGTACATTAATGTATACAGGGTGTCCCACAATTGGTAGAACACTTATTAGGGGTAGGTAGGTGGTGCAATTTGGAACTGAAAGTTCGTCTTCCATTTTTGGATCCGATGGTTAATGAGATGTATTAATTATCCGATGGATAATTTATATATATTTTTTTTTTTTATCAATTAAATCTGCCAATCCCTTAGCGCCCTGAGTGAGCGCTCAGAGACGTAGAACGCTATGGACTCCTCAGAGGCCCCGCTTGTCTATTTTTCTCCCTTTTTTGTACACGCACACTAAAATCATTCACGATTCTCAATCACCGACATGCAGAAAACATTTAAGTCACCCGCGCACTCGAAGGAAGCATACCACACATGTCCTCCCCCTCCGGCACATAAAGTGCGATCACTCCGCTCACTGCACTAAAAATATTCAAATTATCCATGCACTCATAACCGCACACAAAAACACCCATAAATCATCCCCTCACGTTGAAAACTTGCCACCCCCTAGTCCCGATCAGGTACCCATCCACACACCCACCCACTCACTCACTCACTCATCCATTTATTTCACTGTGATACAAAAAAGGGGAAAAAAGCAAGACCTCTAACAACACGGACAAGCAGGGCCCCCAAGAAGTCCATGGCGTCCTACAGCCCTGAGCGCTCACTCGGGACGCTAAGGGATTGGCAGACTTAATTAATATCTCATTAACTAATTGTCGGATCCAAAAATGGAAGAGGAACTTTCAGTTCCAAATTTCACCCCCTACTTATCCCTAATGGGTGTTCTACTAGTTGTGGGACACCCTGTATAAAAGAAGATGACGGCTGATTTTCTTATTGGTACTAACCATTATTCAGTAGCAAATAAACGAAGAACAATAAGCTCAAAGTATTTCCTGTGAATTTGATTTACCTATAAATATTTACCTATAAATATTTATCTTTCTGTTATACAGAAACAAACAAAATATTGCTAAATTATAATATTGCAACAGTTATTTTTATTATTTTATTTTTATTGCTAAATTATAATATTGCAACAACTATTTTTCATATGAATAAAACATGTAATGACACTGATATCCCACACTATATATAGTTGACATTATTATAAAAGTAAATAGCACGAAACAAGATTTGTAATCTCTAATTTATAAATTTATTTCACTTTTAAGGTAAAACGCATTAACAATTCTACAGAATATATATGAAGTCACAAAAAGACCTGATTTATGATTTATCTTTCTTTGTCTTTTTTTATATTCTTATGCATTGTTCACCATGAGAAAAAAGCCATAATCGAGTAGAAAGTAGTAAATAACATAACATCAATGTTATAATTTTTCACTAATGTAAATGCAATATAAACGCAAATACATAATGTAAATGCAATATAACACGTGTATTATGTAACAGTTACATTCTTGAGTGAAAAATTATAAAGGGTGCGTTCCGTTTCCACGCATGATGCGCATGAAACGCAGCGTTAGAGGGACAGAGATACGAGAGTGAGATAAAAAGAGAGGGAAAGCTCTCGGGTGAGGTTGTCGAATCTAGGTTAGGTTAGTTCTCGAACGCATGAGATCGCATAGACTGCACTATCTCGGAGCTGATGCGTTCATGCGTTCGAGAACTAACCTAACCTAGGTTCGAGAACCTCACCCGAGTGCTCTCCCTCTCATTTTATCTTACTTTCGTATTTCTGTCACTCTAACGCTGCGCTTCATGTGCATTATGCGTGAAACGGAACGCACCCAAAATTGACGTATTTAACTGTTTATCACGATAGAACTTGGTAGATCGTAATGATACAAGATAATCCGTAGCTCTCGTAATTATCTTTATTAGAATGTGTGCTTTTCTGCAATGTCATGATTTTATCTGAGTAGTCTAGGGAATTTACATATAACAATTTTGATTGAATGCAATTACTTGCATATTCTGTTATCAATACAATAAAACACTCAATAAGTAGCAAAAAGTAGCGAACATTGTAAGAAAGAAAAAAAGCAGTAGCCGGCGCAGTAAGAAAGAGGTTATATAAACTTCAAAAGTTGTACAGCTTTTAAATTGCTCAAAAATATTTGTTATAATGGCAGACGAAAGTTCATTGATATTAAATACTTTGGAAAATAAAATTCAAAAAGTAATAATTAACAGACCCACTAAGAAGAATGCACTTTCAACACCGGTAAGCAAATATATAAAGAATTTTAAATCTACCAATATTTTTAATGTATAGTAAATTAGATAAGATATATATTAGCTGTGTTTTAAGATTTCTGTCAACACTGAAAATCTATAGTACACATAACATGAACTATAATTTTTCAGCATTGACAGTAAATATTGGAATGTACAGATATTAATAATCAGATTTTTACAGATGTACAAAAAACTGACAACACTTTTGAATGATTCTGCAAAAAATAACGAAGTATTGCTTTTTGTATTAACAGCAACTGGAGATTTTTTCAGCAGTGGCACTGACATAAATATAGGAGGAATGGAACTTTCTTCTACTGACATGCAGTATAAAAATCTAATATTTAAGTAAGCTCTATAAAAATATTATTTTAATATTATTTTGTTATTATTTACGAAAAAGATAATATATTTATTGTATTTTTGATATAGGAATATAAAATGTTTTTTATAGTATATATAATTTATATATTTATATATTGAAATTATATATATACATTTCTGTGCAGAGAATTTGTTGATGCTCTGATCATGTATCCAAAACTCTTAGTAGCCATTGTAAATGGACCAGCAATAGGAATAGCTTGCACAATGTTAGGCTTGTTCGACATGGTTTACGCTTCAAATAAGGTATTTATTGAAAAATTTATATTGTAGAAATTAAAACAGTAAGTATAATAAGGTAAACATCCCAGTAGTCGGACATACATGTCCCAATGATTGTCATATTAGTTTTGTATTTTTCTTTGTTGAAATGCTTTTCAATATACAAAACAATATAATAAATGAAAAGAAATATTTAGTTACTTTGTGATTTTGTTTCATTTATTGATAAGCATCTTAACAAACACAAGTATATTATTAGTAATTCAATTATCGGTATATGTTCAATCACTAAGACATTTAAATAATTAAGTATATTACGTAATTTAATATAATTATTATATAAAATAATTATAAATGTATTATATAACATTATATTATATAATATTGTATTATATAACTTGCAGGCATATTTTCGTACACCATTTAGTTCATTGGGTCTTATTGCTGAAGGATGTTCTACATATACATTCCCAAGATTACTGGGACCTTCAAAGGTATCGCTTATATTTTGCATTTGGAACTTTATCCTTAGTAACAATACTGAGATTAAGATTTTAATATTAAACTGTAAAAATCTTTACTTAGGCTGGAGATATGTTGTATATGGGTTACCAGATGAATGCTCCTGAAGCCAAACAATATGGTTTAATTAGCGCAGTATATGATCATGATGTCCTTGAAGAAGTGTGGAATTACTTGAAAAAAATTTCTACACTTTCCTCCGAGGTATTATTTTTCCTTAACATTTCTCATATTCTTTGTTGATCTATTGCTAAGTTGTGAAAATAAAACTGATTTGTTTCAGTCAATATTAGCGACAAAACGCTTGATAACTAAATGGAATAAAGAGGTTTTACTGCGAGTTAATGAAGAAGAAGTAAAAGAATTAAAGAAACGATGGGAATCTCCTGATTTATTTGAAAGGTTCCTGAACTTTTACTCACAGAAAAGTAGACTTTGAGATGAGAATTTTATAAGTTGATCTAACTTCTTTTTCAATAAAAATGAAATTAGTATTGGATTCAAGAGTATTGGATGAAAAAGATATTCAACACGAATATTTTATATAAAATATAAAGATATATATTATATTGTGATATATAATTGTGATTTGTATACAATTTTTTACGGAAATTTTATTTTGTGGAATTTTTAAATATGAAAGTTATGTGTTTGCTTACTTCAGCTAACAAAATGTCCTGTAAAAAATAAACTTATAAGTTTTAGAATTAATTTTTCATTTACCAGCAACTTTCGAAGAACTTGTTACCTGCATAATATCTGGTGGAATTGGTTTCTTATAATGTTGCCAATCTAGCAATTGATTTATAGTTAAATTTTGTTGGGGTAATTTGTCCTGCAATACTAATTGGCAATCACGCGTCTCGTTATTGCCAGCCTTAAATTTTTCAGGGGATATATGTTCATTGATCTTGCCGGAGCAAGAGCAATCCATTAAATCGTGCGTTAAAGAAACAGTATCGGTTGTTAATGTAAATAAATCCTGAAATAGAAATTATAGTATTAAAATAGTTCATTATGGAAAATATAGGAGATTATATGGGAAATATATGGAATTATATTATTATATTATATGGGAAATATATGGAAAATATTTAAGTTGGTTTTTTTTATAATACATCATACTTTTCCCTATGTAAAAAGTACCTTTAGTTCCTCAGCTGATAATTTTAAAGATCCAAGATGGTTTAGATCCACTACAGATTCACTTAGGCCAGCTTTGCTGATTTGTCTTTGGTAAATTTTTTCTTCTATCGTACCTGTCGTTAGTAATCTGCAAATTTAATCATACAAAACTGTATATCTCCATATGTTACAAAGTATTACACGCATTGTAGTACAATAGCGAACTTGTGCGAACCTGTAAATATAAACGTTTCTCTTCTGTCCATCTCTCCAGATTCTTGCCATAGCCTGCATATCTGACGCGGGATTCCAATCAGAATCAAATAATACGAGTCTAGATGCTCCAGGTAAATTTAAACCAACTCCACCCGCCTTCGCACTTAGCAGAAAGACTTCTGTAATTATGATATCACTGAATTCATAATGCATCAATATCTATCTATACATATGTTCCAGATTTAATTAATATAACTTACTGCTATCATCGGTTCTTGTATTAAATTTCTCGATAACTGTCGATCGTGTAGTGCTTGAAGTGCTACCGTCTAATCTCAAATATTTTAAACCTTCCATACTACATACAGTTTCGAGAAGATCGAGCGTTTGCGTGTAATAGGAAACTAATACTAATTTCTCGTCAGTTTTTTTCAAGTTTCTCATCAGCGTTTGTACAACTGTGATTTTCCCGCAATACTTTGTAAAATTTTCATCGTGCTTCGTTCCTGTTATACACATTGTCTTCGACAGAACGTCATATAGCACACTTTCCTTATCGTTTACAAACAGATTTGGGTGATTGCAAATTTTTTTAAGTGCCATGATGACAGTCAAGTGCGTAATGCTTTTATCCTGTGTAAAAATCCTGTCGAACCGAGCATCGGTGACGAGAGAGTACAGGTCTTCTTGTTCACTGGATAGAGAGCAAAATAGCACTATCTCATGTTTACGCGGCAGATACTTATTTATTGTTTCTTGCGTACGTCTCAAAATGAAACGTTTGGTACACTCGTGTAATTCTGTGGCCCTTTCGTTTCCTAGACTGAGAACATCATCGCAGGCATGGGGACATTGAGACGCGACAATAGGATCTTCATAATAATTTCTGTACTCGTTCGGGGTACCAAGAATGCTGGGATTGACAAAATCAACCAGCGCGTAAAATTCCTTCAAATCATTTTGTATAGGAGTGCCGGTTAAGATAATCCGCTTTTTACAGTTAATTTCGCACAATAACTACAAGATAAAATGATAGAAAAATTTATACACTTGTTATTTATTCATACTATGGCAATCAATGAGTAAATAACCCAGACAGCACAATATCCAAAACTGGGACATAAAATGTCTTTAAGACATCTTTAAGACAACTTATGTCCAGACTTCTTGAAGTCGACTCAAAGTCTTATGTCCCAGTTTTGGATATGTGTGCTGTCTGGGTAAAATTGGTAAATTACTTTTGCAGCTTTTATATTGCTATTTTTCAATCTATGACCTTCGTCGCACACAATCAAGTCGAAGATAATCTCAGTAATTTCTGTGTGACATCTAATAAACATCTCATAGCTAATAATCATCACCGAGTTTCTTGGTTGCTTAGTGAAGTCGTTAGGCTTATTCTTCCCATCCACAACATATGGAGATATTCTGTGACAGCCTAGCCACTTTGTAAATTCTTTCTTCCAATTATCACATAAGCTACTAGGTGTTACTATCAATGCGCGCTTCAAAATCGGTTTACCGTATGGACCCTTTTTTAACATTGTCCAAATTAGAGTAATGCATTGTAACGTTTTGCCAAGACCCATTTCGTCAGCCAGAATCGCGCCAAAATAATCTGGCACTTTTAGACCCATCAAACATTCATAGAGGAAGACAATACCATGTCGTTGGTGTTCTCTGAGTGTCGCTGCTAAACAAGAGTCCACTGATACTTCCTGCTCCTTTTGTGAATCTCCGTGGCTCGCCCATACAGCAGAAGGATTTATATATGGCATTACCAAAGGTTTGCAATTCAATATCAACCCTTCAATGCAAAATTATGTAATAACTTCAGTGTGCTTGATACAATTTATTTCTGACTCTATTATAAACTTGTAAAACCTTTTGTGGATGATAATGGAGGCACAAATTTACGTGTGGGACATGGTTTAAATCTTTTCTGCAATGGTTCCTCTACAGCTTCCTCTGTATGCTTGTCTGACACAAATAACTCTCCAGATGCTCGATCTATTATCTAAAATTGACTTTGTCAGATTCTCTTGTGTATACAACACTATACAAGTAAACATTACTTCAAAAACTCTTACTTCAATTTGTTTACTTGCTATAATCAATCTGGAACCTTCCACCGCATTGCTTGGATTGATTGTAGTTCTCCCAATAATATTACCATCTAAATCCTATTGTAATAAGAAAAAATATGAGAATAATCCCTTGAATTCAAGAACTTATAGATGATGCAACTGTCACCTTAAGTACTGCATTTTTCCCAACCACTTCTAGCAGTCCGTCACCATCCCATGTCTTGTGTTTTTTTGAAGATATCTTGCCAAATACCACATTGAAGATACTGTAAAAAATCGACGATTACTTAACTATAAATTAAATATGTTTTTTTCTGTAACATCTGTAACATCTTTCTGTAACAACTTTCAAGATACTTACATTTTTGACTCCAAAGTAACAGTCGATGTTTTTTTCTCAACAACTGGGTCACCGGCATCTTGTTTATTTGTTGCAATATTTTCCACTTCGACGTTTTCGTCATCGTTTTCTTGAACTGCTTTCTTAAACAGACTCAAGATCTGTGAGGTAGTTCTAAGAGGCTTCTTGGTGGAATCATCTGGTGTTTTCTGCTGATTTGTTTGCACATTCTTAATTTCCTCGACGTTTGTCGACGGTAAGGCGATTAAAGGGGATTTGAATCCCTTTACTGATTTATTCCGGTACATGGATCAACTGAACATAGACGAAATCGGCAGCATTGTCAATTCACAGCAACCAACGATCAGTGGTATCCGAAATCGTTTGAGGGCGGGAAACGGAACAATCGAACTTTATCGACTGGCGCAATGGCAAAACAGCAAGTCAGAAAACACGTTCGCTTACGACTGCATTTTTAGTACTCTAAACGAAATAAATGCATGTTTGGGACTTTGATGGAATCGCAAAGAAAAAGCGAAAAAGAAAGATGACTGCAACGAGCTGTGCAGGAAATATAGATAAAGAAAGCAGAGCCAGAAGGATCACATACACGCACACCACATTCACACACGTGTGTGCGCGCGCAGGGACCACGGGCGATCTGAAGTTGTCGAGCATCGCATCGAAATAGTGCGAGGTCTCGCCAGAGGACGGCGTCATATGTGCGTTTGGTTCATGGTCGGCAGGTAGCCTCGAAATCGTGCGAAACTGTCGGTACAACGGCGGGCGGTCACGCGATCGACGACGGAAAATGTGCGTTGAAATCGAGTAAAGGAGTGTGACAACGAACAGCCATGTACAGAAGCGGCGACGCTTCCAAATGAGGTTAGCGATCATCTCCGTGTCCGACGCACGGCTGCGACTGGTGCGATCAATCGACTCGCGAGCGAGTTTGCATTCTCATGTTGATTGTTATCAATTTCTCCCCCGAACAGATCCTGTCATAGATGAGATATCTGCTCGACGTGAGACACGTCGCGAGTGCACAGCTCCGACCGCGCCACTCCGAGAGAGAGGATGTACTGCCTACAGTGGCTGATCCCCGTGCTGCTAATACCGAAACCCGTGAACCCGGCGCTGTTGCAGACCCACGTCATGTTTATGGCGCTCTACCTGATCGGCTTCTTCCTGGAGCGCAAACCCTGCACCATCTGCAGTCTAGTGTTCCTCGCCGCTGTCTTCCTCATCTGCTACAGCGGCAGCGGCAACTGCCTGCTGTGGAGCACAAATTGCGACACAGTAAGATGCGACAATGGCTAAAATCGCGCTGTATTCGCCGTAGACTCGAGAATTACCCGCCACCACCTACTCCTCTCCCTCGTTGTTGCTTTCTTCCCGTTGTCTTTTATCTTCCTTCCGCCTCGTTTTGGCGGAATGTTTAAAGATAGCTCGTCAATTCGCGTTGGCGCGCGCATATCGTTTCCGACGCGTGAGTAATCCTGACAGGTTTAGATCTGCGACCGGTTTGCGAGAATTTGGGGGACGATCTATCTGCGAGAATCATTGTCATGTTAGACAGTTACATATCGATTGTACATAGACTCCAAATCGTAGAATTCTAAATAACGGGAATTTATGATAGGTTTGTTTGTCTTCGATGAGTCTCTGAACTGGATCCATATTCTTGAAACTTTCGTATACGTAAATTCCTTTGCGCAGATATAGTCATATAAAATAGCTGCGCAATGAAATTTACGTGTATGCAAATATTTCAAGAATACAGGCTTTAGTGCGATAAGTTGGGGCGAAACAAGTATATCTTAGATCTGTTCTTTGCAGCTGAGCACACTTTCAAAACTTGAGAAGAAACAAAAGGTATTTAGTTGTAACTTTGTTTTCTATTGCTGAACTGGCTGCACCAACTTGCACTAGTTCTCTTTCTTCCACTGAGTCTTAACTGTATACTTGTTTCTTTTCAAATTCTGTACACTAGCTCAGCGGTAACAAATTTTTGGTGTAAAAAAAAGAGAGAAACAAAACTTGTGCAAGCTAGTGTAGTCAGATCAACTACAAAGACAGATCATTTTGTTCACTCTTAGTGTGCTGTTTCAGAGGTTTTTAAAAAATGAACAGACCTAGTGACAGGCTCATTATATTGAACTTCCTTTTGTTGCTAAAAGTGCCTTTAAAAGTGGCTTATAAGGTTTCTGATTAACTATAAACCACTTTTAGAGACAAAAGAGAGTTCAGAATACAGGCCATAGAGTTGACGTGCATAGATTTTAGAACCCTATTGCATTCAACATTCAGTAAGCACCAGCTATCAGTGATGTAACATTAATGTTACAATTTCTAAATGCAATATATGACATACAACTATGTAAATGCAATATGACACATATGTTATGTAGCAGTTACATTGTTGAGTAGGAAATTGTGTAATATTGATGTAATGTTACTATTGGTGTTCACTGGGCGGTTCAGTAGTAAAATTTCAAGGATCCAGCGTGATTCAAGTTTCTGCTTGATATACGAAAACGTATCGTGAGAAAAATTTACAATTGACGACGACATACATTTCTTTTTATACTCTTATCTCAGCTTTTCAATGAAATCCTTTTACGATGTCTTCTGCATAATAATAGTATTGTAATATAAGAAATTATTTTTTTGAACAAATTGTAGTTTCTTCCTAGTGCAACACAGTTCAAACGATGCGTCCGTAACTATTCAAAGCAGCGATTTATTTTAAATCATTCGCTTTGAATACATCACGAAGATCATAAAAATTTAAGATAATCTACTTGAGAATCCCTTAGACGAATTATTTATATGCGTGAAGATAAGTAGAAGATATGCGGAGTAAATCAACTCGCCTCTTCGAGAATATAAAGATAAGGCCTTTGAAGGAGCAATCGCTGTGTAAATAGGCTAAAATTTCAAAAATAATGATTTGTGAAATTTGATCAAATTAGGGTAGCAATGTGATGATGAACGAATTTTTTTTGTATTGCTGGTCTTCTATGGCCAGAAACGTGAATGATATTTATTTTAATCCCTGTATGTATTTTCTCCATAAAGAGGTTAAAGTGATGCAAATTCTGTGCTATAATTTGTAACTTGTAGTTTGTAACTCGCAATTTATATAAATACTAGTGTAATATCTATTCAATATAAGTAACGTTACCAATGTAAATATTTATAGTCATGGTAACCAAAAAATATTGTTGATATGATAGTTTACAAGTGTGAAAAACTGAATTACAAATTAAGTCAGTAAATCTTTTATATGTATATCTTTAAAGTGTATAAACGAAGGTCAATTATCTTCCTGTGTCTACTGCTAAACTTGCATTGTAACATCTTGACACAAAATGCAAAAAACTTTGCGCTTACGAAAATTGCAGTAAGTACTTTGTTGTAGGGACATTTATTTGGACTAGAGTATATAAGCTATAACCGGTGAGAGCTCTGTGACTATATAAAAATTGTATATCTCGATTTCTTGCCGTGTAAGCACAAAAACATAAAAAAATCTGTGATGATTTCATTTGCAAACTTTTAATTTGTTGAATGCAATGAATTTAGCTAATAATTGAATAGTTAGGTCTAATTTTCAAAGAGGTGAATATGCTTGAGATGTCACTGTAATAATCCGTAATTTTTGCTTCCATATAAAATGTATGTCGTGAAAGAATTATAAACTTTGTAAAATGTCATGTGATTTAAAGAACTACAGCTTTACATATATATACATAAGAAATAAACAGTCCTGAATAAAACTTCATTCAGCCAATTATTTTCTCCACAATAATGCATCCATGTCAAAAAAATGTACAATTAATCATAGCTAAATGAGTAGTAAAAGCTTAATTAACAAATTTGTCTTATTAAATTATTACCCATTGTATACCTATTAATAAAACTATTGGGTGTTGTAGAGTGACAAAAAACGTTAATTTTATATTTATAGTATTTATTTTACATAAAAAAATTACTGTAGAGCTTTGCCACGACCAAAGCCACCACGAAACTCCAAGTCTCCAGTACCTGCTCCAACATCTGCCTTTTTGTCTCCTGTACCAGGAGGACCACCTGGACCGCGTCTGTATCCTGCACGGTCCTCTGTTGGTCTAGAACCTTCACTCCTAGTTGCTGCAGGTCTTGGCCTTGTGGTTTCAGACCTTGGCTGTTTCTTCAGGGTAGAAGGCACAATTTCTGGTGGCAAATGTAGATATCCGCGCAAGAATTCAATGCCATCATTGGTGAGATACCAGTAGAAGTGCCTCCATGCAAATTGCTCTTTTACATATCCTCTCGATTTTAAGGACTAAAATACAAATTATATTATTATAGATATGCACAGATATAAATATGATGCACAAGAAGGAAATATATGCATATTCTACTACATAATAAGAATTTGTCCTATGCTTTGTCAAGGAGATTTATTTTTACCTGCATAGCCTTAATGACTTGAAGATTTGGAATTGTTTCCAACTCTGGATGTTTTGGTGCATGGTAGTCCTTCTTTGCTACCATAACACCCTCCTTAAAAAGGTATTCATAAATAGATACACGATTCTTTTTGGGCATCAACATTCTGTAACAAAAGTTGTTTATTAATATACATTAAAAGATATTCTATAGAAAATATTAACGAACTATGGGTTCGTCGAATAATATCCTCGTTTCATTTTTCTTTGAGATTTTCGATCAAATAACAGCACGTTAATATATAATGCATGTCAATTTTAAGGTTATATTTCATTACAACTATCTTTTATAGTATTATACCAGTATCATATTAAAAAAATCCACTGAGACCTTGAAATAACATTTCATGAAGTTGGAATTATGAAAATCAAAGAGATAAACAAATATTAAGACTTAATATTAAACAATTATACAACCGAGTCGTATGCAATATATTATAAAGACACCACGTAATAATACGTGAAAAATATGGAATATAATAAACTATAATAGATTTTGGAAAGATTCAGAATTTTAACAAGTCTTTTGTTTTCCCGTAATTTTTACAAATACACAGGATTAAAATGGATATTATTAGAAATGCAACATACTTGATCCCTCTGTCGTGAGCCTTTAGACGAAAATGGACAACTTGAGGTTAGTGTAGGTAACTCGCGTTGTCAGAGAAGCCTCTGTTTTGCGCACGCTCACTGAGAGCCGGTTTCACCAACTCCGGTTAAGCTAACCGAAGGTTAAAAGTAGCAGAGTAGCCAACTTAAATGCTACGTGCTATAAACAGTGGGTGCTTTCCAGTTGCATACACTGTGTTACACAAAATCAGTTTATTAGTTGCATATTATCTTACAAGATATTTTAGATAATATGTGATCAATAAACTGGTTTTGTGTACGTGTGTGTCAAGATGTGTTAAGCAATTGGAAAGCACCCAGTGTCATATTGGCTTGGTTTACATCGTGCTTGACATTTGATACGCGTACTAAATAATAACTTTCTATTAGATAATCTTAATATCGACAATGGCCTGGTTTACATTATGCATTTGATACGCGTACGAAATAGTAACTTTCTATTAGATAATCTTAATATCGACAATGGCCTGGTTTACATTATGCATTTGATACGCGTACGAAATAGTAACTTTCTATTAGATAATCTTAATATCGACAATGGCCTGGTTTACATTATGCATTTGATACGCGTACGAAATAGTAACTTTCTATTAGATAATCTTAATATCGACAATGGCCTGGTTTACATTATGCATTTGATACGCGTACGAAATAGTAACTTTCTATTAGATAATCTTAATATCGATATTATCGACGCATTTTATCAATACAATACGTTTTGTTGATGAGTATTATATCAGCTTAATATACTGTTGTTTATATATATCGTCGATATTAAGATTATCTAATAGAAAGTTACTATTTAGTACGCATATCAAGTGCACAATGTAAACCAGGTCATTGAACCTCAATGAACAATTTATATTCAATCTCGATATTGGCACTTCTGGTAGTTAGAATTTAACCATCGGTTGGTTTAACCGCAGTTGGTGAAACCGCCCTGAATTACACTAAAAGTTCTAATAGAGGATTCACACTGGGTGTTCACGTTAAATCGAGTACGAGTTAGTTCCACTAGGGTCGAAAAATTTAATAGGCACAATCATCTAGTATCTTCATGGTTTAAGACAACTCAGTACTGCTTTCCGTGTCCGAGTAGAGTTAAGGCCATCACACACAAAATTACATAGACGCATATGCATAGCATAAGATAGTATGGACCAATGAGCATCGAATATTAAGTATCAATCATCAATATGGCGACTTAATATTCAATGTTCATTGGTCCATATGATCTTATGCTATGCATATGCGTCTATGTAATTTTGTGTGTGATGGCCCTTAGGGTTCTTCCGAAATACCCAGAGTTGGGTCGAGTTGAGTTAGTTCCACTATAGTATATGTAACGGATACTATAGTGGAACTAGCTCAACTCGACCCAACTCTGGGTATTTTGGAAGCACCCTTAATTAGAGTTATCTAAAGTAGCATAGCGGATAACGTGAGCATCAGGTAGTTGATTTTCAAAAAATGTTACTTATTAATAAGTTTAATCTCATATAATATGTTTATACCGAACGTTTAATACGCGTATAAATTAGTAACTTTATATCTTATTAATTTTATTAATTATTTTAATTTCGGCGATGCAATATATTCAATTAATACGATACGTGTTCTAATAAATATTGCACTACTTCAATATGACGTTGTTTATATACATCGCCGAAAT
>NW_022639524.1:983862-984095 GCF_010583005.1 Odontomachus brunneus
AACTCGTACTCGATTTAACGTAAACACCCATTGCGTTCGATGTCTGATATTCAATAAAAGAATAGCTTTCCAAAGAAAAATTGAATTCTCTATTAAAAGCTGTTCTTCTATTGGATATCGTATGTCATCAACATAATGTGAATCCTCATAAGATGATTTGGGGTGCTTTCCAGTTACGGTTTGTGTATTACACAAAACCAGTTTATTGGTTGTATATTATCTTACAAGATATT
>NW_022639524.1:984105-984497 GCF_010583005.1 Odontomachus brunneus
GCTCAACTCGACCCAACTCTGGGTATTTTGGAAGCACCCTTAATTAGAGTTATCTAAAGTAGCATAGCGGATAACGTGAGCATCAGGTAGTTGATTTTCAAAAAATGTTACTTATTAATAAGTTTAATCTCATATAATATGTTTATACCGAACGTTTAATACGCGTATAAATTAGTAACTTTATATCTTATTAATTTTATTAATTATTTTAATTTCGGCGATGCAATATATTCAATTAATACGATACGTGTTCTAATAAATATTGCACTACTTCAATATGACGTTGTTTATATACATCGCCGAAATCAAAATAATTCAACATAAAATTACTAATTGGTACACGTATTAAATGTTCGGTATAAACATACTATATGAGATTAAACTTATTAATA
>NW_022639524.1:984507-984641 GCF_010583005.1 Odontomachus brunneus
GCGATAAACTGGTTTTGTGTACGTATGTGTCAAGATGTGTTAAGCAATTGGAAAGCACCCTTGAAGATGATTTAGGCCCAGTTCTACAACCTCTAGGTAACTGACCGGTTGTTCCATTGGACTTGACTAATCGC
>NW_022639524.1:984651-984832 GCF_010583005.1 Odontomachus brunneus
CTTATTAATAAGTTTAATCTCATATAATATGTTTATACCGAACGTTTAATACGCGTATAAATTAGTAACTTTATATCTTATTAATTTTATTAATTATTTTAATTTCGGCGATGCAATATATTCAATTAATACGATACGTGTTCTAATAAATATTGCACTACTTCAATATGACGTTGTTTAT
>NW_022639524.1:984842-985116 GCF_010583005.1 Odontomachus brunneus
GAAGATGATTTAGGCCCAGTTCTACAACCTCTAGGTAACTGACCGGTTGTTCCATTGGACTTGACTAATCGCATTTAGCGTTAAGAAGAGTTAATCAGAATTAACCAATCACTGTTGAGACTTAACCGGTAATTAAAGTTAAACGGAGGTTGTGGAATAGGCCTTAAAGATCATATCTAACCAATGAAACAATTTTGTCTTGTTTGCTGGAAAGCAACTCAGATTCATGCTTATTAGTTAATGGACGCACACAAAAATAATATAAAAATATATT
>NW_022639524.1:985126-1003497 GCF_010583005.1 Odontomachus brunneus
CTAATAAATATTGCACTACTTCAATATGACGTTGTTTATATACATCGCCGAAATCAAAATAATTCAACATAAAATTACTAATTGGTACACGTATTAAATGTTCGGTATAAACATACTATATGAGATTAAACTTATTAATAACTAACATTTTTTTAAAATCAACTACCTGATGCTCACGTTATCCGCTATGCTACTCTAGCTAACTCTAATGGTTTTTGCACACAGGAAGCGGTAATGCTTGCCACGCTGCGAAAGTCGCGCGACAGCCAATCAATATGTTGTTTTTCCGGAGGAGCTAGAAGGTTATTACGGAAAGCAGCATATTGATTAGCTGTCACGCGAACTTCCACCGCGCGGCAAGTATTACCGCGTTCTGTGTGCAGGAGCCATAACTCTACTCGAGCGTCGGAAAGCAGCTGAGTTGTCTTGAACCATGAAGATACTAGATGGTTGTGCCTATTACATTTGTCGACCCTAGTGAAACTAAAGTCCGTATCAGACTACCGACTGCACAGGCCGACCCGACTACCGACTACGACTGCTGACTCTCAATGGACCAATCACAGTGAGGCGCCGACTCGGCGCCTCACTGTGATTGGTCCATTGAGAGTCAGCAGTCGTAGTCGGTAGTCGGGTCGGCCTGTGCAGTCGGTAGTCTGATACGGACTTAACTCGTACTCGATTTAACGTAAACACCCATTGCGTTCGATGTCTGATATTCAATAAAAGAATAGCTTTCCAAAGAAAAATTGAATTCTCTATTAAAAGCTGTTCTTCTATTGGATATCGTATGTCATCAACATAATGTGAATCCTCATAAGATGATTTGGGGTGCTTTCCAGTTACGGTTTGTGTATTACACAAAACCAGTTTATTGGTTGTATATTATCTTACAAGATATTTTAGATAATATGCGAGCGATAAACTGGTTTTGTGTACGTATGTGTCAAGATGTGTTAAGCAATTGGAAAGCACCCTTGAAGATGATTTAGGCCCAGTTCTACAACCTCTAGGTAACTGACCGGTTGTTCCATTGGACTTGACTAATCGCATTTAGCGTTAAGAAGAGTTAATCAGAATTAACCAATCACTGTTGAGACTTAACCGGTAATTAAAGTTAAACGGAGGTTGTGGACTAGGCCTTAAAGATCATATCTAACCAATGAAACAATTTTGTCTTGTTTGCTGGAAAGCAACTCAGATTCATGCTTATTAGTTAATGGACGCACACAAAAATAATATAAAAATATATTAAATATTAAAATATATTAAATATATAAATATTATATTATATAAATATTATATAATATAAATATTATATAATATTATATTATATAAATATTATATTAAATATACATACTGTTAATGCAGATTTTTTTATTTTAAATTTGTACCATTGGCATGGAAAAATTTTTCATTTTTTAGTAGTATGACTCAACAACTAGTTAGTCGCTCTTTTATTTTCAAATAATACAACTCAATAGCAAAACAACAGCAAGAAAACAGCAACAAATTTAACTTCAACTTCAATATTTGGCTCCAGGCCTCTCTTAGAGTTATGCCCCAACGCCATTATTCCGATTTATGATATATTTCGAGAGTAAAGTCTTGGAAAATTCCAAGGCACGTTCCAAAAAATCACAAGGTCCGAACTTGTTCGAATACGTCTTGTCGTGACGGCGGTTAGGCCGGGACTTAGCAATAAATTTATGTAATGTCGAACTGAAAAAAATCGACATGGAAATTAATCGTTTTTTTAAAACATCGAGGAAGCAATCGATTTTAAAAAGAATCAAATATCGATTCATCGATCACATATTGGCTCATTTGCAATCATGTGAAATATAACGCGCGGTGAAGTAAGTGGGTGTATGTGACTGATTAAAATTACTGTCACGTATGCAAGGCCGTAAACGGCGGAAGTTTTTTAACAATATGTGAGTACAGATATCGTAAGAATGCGACAAAAATTCGAATGAGAAGTCAACATAGGGTAGAGACACGTTCTATCTGAAACTTCGTGATTATTGGAGCATTGCTTCCTACGCGTTTTTTTACATTTATGCTAATCAGGTTTCCAATCACTTCCTTTTGCGGCGATATATTGCGAGAGAGATGAGTTTGATTATTGCATTATATCAGCGTTTTCTCCATTGGATTTGGAAACATTTTCCTGCAAACAATAATAGTTCAAGAAGTTGAAAGAATTTCTTAAATTTATGTTGGATTTAGTATATGCCATAAGGAAGTGAGAAATTTGTAAAACATTTTGTTTTTACTTAATACTTTATATTTTTGCACAGATGCTGCTATGCTGGAAGAAATATCAGAAAAATAGTAAATTTTCCTGTGAATGATGCAATTTAATATTAGTTTATATAGTTGTATCTTCTATTAAAATCTTTTTTCATAAAAATGCATTTTTCGATACCGGATACACAGGAATTTATGGATGAAGGTGGAAATGCATATGTTGTGAGTATTTTGTGAGTATCTATGTGATAGATTGTATATTGTATATATTCCATATACTATATTGTATATGGAAAAAAGTTTATACAAACTATATGAAAACTTATATATGTAACTACATAGATTTATATATAAGTTATATTATTTATGTTTATACAAAGTTTTTTTGTGATTACAGGGATACAATATTCATATCAATGGATTATTTCATTGCACGGTGAGATATAAACAACTGCACAATTTACATGAGCAATTATCTAAAGATCTGGACATATCATTGCCAATATTTCCACCAAAAAAGTTCTTTCCTTTGACCATTACTCAACAAGAAGAACGACGATTAGCTTTGGAAAAATATATTCAGTCAATTGGTCAAAATATAGCTATAAATAATTCTGAAATATTAAATGGTTTTTTATTAAATGCTCAAGAAGAAACTATAGGTGGTCCATCTAAGAATGAGACTTTAGACATATTTCTCATGAATGGATCAAAGATTTTCTTAAATGTTTCCACAGGAGAGCATTCTGGTCAAGTATTAAAGGTATATAATTTTCTCAGAGAGTAGATTTTATTCCTTTTGTAAGAGAAATGTTCTATACTTACTAAAACAAATGACAATTGTTAAAATGCTTTTATCTTTCGCAGACATTGTGTAAACATATTAAACTATTAGATAAATATCATTTCCACTTTGCGTTATTTATTATTATGCAAGAAGACAATGGCAGTATCAAAAGTGAGTATATTTACTTTTGTAGTGTTTAATTAAACATTTACTTCCGTCTTTATTTTCTAACATATATATTATTTCTGTAGTATTACGAAAGTTACAAGATTTCGAATCGCCGTTTATAACGTACAAAAATATGCGTCCTATGGGCACAAGGGTTGTTCTTAGGAAGAGTTATTGGGATACGACGTACGATATTGAGTTACTGAATGATCCAATAGCTCTGAATCTATTGTACACTCAAGCAATGGCGGAAATTCATGCTGGTTGGATTCCGGTCACCAAGGAACTGCAACAACATCTGGAGAGTTTAGAGAAATCCGGGGACAAGGAGGAAGTACGTTTACCGCGAGAAATCGATACGAAAATTTTGAATGATTTGTTTTGCGCACGTTATTATTATTTCAGTATTTGAATGTAGCTCGTACTTTAAAATATTATGGCTACATACAATTTGCACCATGCTTTTGCGATTATCCCCAACATGGTTCGAGAGTATTACTTGCTATAGGTAGAAACGAATTAAATTTACGCATTTTGTCGTCCAAAGAAGAACATGAGGTCGTGTTCAAAGTATCGCGAATGCGATGTTGGCGTATCACTACTATGCAAAATGTGAGTAATCTCTGACAAGAACTTCATTGGGAAATGTTTTTTTGGGATTGGAAGATCTTAAATTAAGTGTGGCAAATGCATTTAGGGAATGCAACATTGCGAGGATAATAATGAATGCAATCTGGAGTTATCTTTCGAATACCTAGTCGCTAGGAATGAATTACAATGGATTACGATTGCATCAGAGCAAGCGATCTTAATGTCTGTTTGTCTGCAAGCCATGATCGACGAGTTGTTGCAGAAATGCGTAGTGGGAAGCAAAATTCAGGTTTGTTACATAAAATGCTTCGGTAAACTTGGCTAATGAACCTTCTTGATTGTTAATACATGGTCTTTATAGACAGTACCTGAGAAATCATGGACATACGTTATGAGGGATGGTCAGAGTCGTGTCACTATGGGATCGCCATCGCGGGAACGTGCCAATAGCGATCATTCGGCTAAATCGGGACCAATTATAAAGAAGCTTACTGATAAATTGTCAGCTGTGAAGTTAAAGAAATCGGATGACTCACCAACTGTTGTCAAAAGAATTCAGGAAACGCACACGGAAGATTTTGATATAATGGAAAATAACGCTTTTCGTATGATAGGTGATGATGATTTATAGATTATTGATCTTTAAACGGAGATGATTAATGAGCACAGTGATATATAGTGTAACAGAGTATGCCTTATCAAAATAATTTTAAGAAGATATATATTTTGAGGGATCTATTATGAGAGAGAGAGAGAGGAACATTGAAACGGCTTCGGACTTATAATTAATGACAAGTAACTATTGAGACTTTATAACCGATTGTTAAATGTTGTTACGTATTTTTTGTATCGATATGTGATTAGAAAGCATTTATATATTATATATATATATAAAATTTTATATATATATAATAACTTTATATAAAAGATTCTTTATAGCTTTATACACTATCCAAATATTTTGTGATAATTTAATGTGTATTGAAAATTAACTCTTACCAAAATTTTCTGAAAGTGTAGATTGCAAAGATAATGCTGTGCGTAAGGTACTTATTGATAATATTAATATATTAATGACACGTTAATTAATCTAAAGAAAGGGTCAAAGAACAAAGAATAATGTTTGCATAATGTTTTTATTATTGTTAAACAAAATGATCAAAAAGGCAGCACGTTAATATTTGCTCTCGTAATTATCTTAAACAAAACTATCAATATATTTCGCTTTAATGTTAAATAGCAATCATTCTATATGTTGTTATGTGTGTCTTATCAGACTATTGCTTTCACTAAATCATTCACTCAGAAAACATACTTCTGCCTTCAGTCTCTATATTTCAGCCAAACACTGTAATAGATCATACAATACACAATAAGAATGTAAAATTATAATGTCGTCGTAAAAGGAGGACCATAATTAAATACGAATACAAAGCTATATTTCAAAGTGAAAAAATAAAAACAGATTATCATATGTTGTCCTATGAAATACGTAATTCTCGTGAAAAGTATTTGTTTACTAAGTGATCGCTAGATGACCGACAATCGTGTAGAAAAATGCGTCGGTTTGCTCCTTTGTGATATTTTTATAAATTTACGAGTCTTCCTTCCGCGTTTTCGAATTTCAAAACAGATAGTATAGAATAATGTTAGTGTGGATACAAGTCACAAAAAATAAATATCTTAAACAGGAGGACTTTGTAATAGCGAGAAAACTGTAAAAAATACGTGTATGTATATATAATTTATAAATCTATAATTTTATGTAAGTATATGCAACTTACAAATATATCTTAGATCTGCATTAACAGTATCTAACGTCTGTTAATACGAGCTTAGTGTCCCGATGTATTGCTATGAATTGTATGAAACATGTACAATAAAATCACAAAAACCAATACGTTAAAAAGATTGTTTATATGACTAAATTATTTAAAAGAATGTAGAGAAGACCATATATAACATGATACATATTGCGCTTTATATAAAACGATATTCGGAGCGTAACATCGATTGTGGAGCAATTTAATGTGTTTCGCTCGGTATTTCGTTAAAACGCTGAGACAATTATGCTGTTACATTTTCTTTGCAAGGGATCGAGACTATGAATATTATAAGTTTCAAGTTCGGACCTTACTTCACTGACAAATGTGCATACTTTCTATATCAAAAATATGTCGTTATATATTCTGTATTATTATCCCCTAAAAGAAGAAAATTAAGGTCAGTTCTGTCTATAGCGTTTTAAGTATTATAGCTCTATTTCCGCTACTTGCAAAATAGCCCAACGTCAGCAAAGAATTACTCCACTATGGTTACTTGCCATTTGCGTCTTAATGGCACGTACAAATATACCTATTTCGTAACGATTGCAAAAAATATGCGGTGACAAATTTCAATGTTTTATACACAAGATGATTATTGTAAGGCATTATATCATAAGGACTCTTTATACGATTCTAAAAATACCGTCGTCATCAGTGAAATCTGATAGATTTCAGTTTCAACAATTTCCCATATTGCGATAGTGTAAAATTAGGGCATACTGGAATATTTTCTAATACGGAAGACTAATACTAGTACGTTCGTTTATGAAATATTTCACTAGAATGCAGCATCATTAGCACTGCATATCGAAGAACACTATTCGTTACTTTAGAATTGTGTGATCATATTGGTGTTTGCAATTCGGGAAAGTAAATCCGATCACTTGCGGAATTGGCGTAAACTAAAGTTAATAATAGAGTAGATGAATGAGAATATAGAGAGTCTATCTATGGCAGTAGAATAAAAAGTTAATTAAATCATACAGCCTTGTTCGCTTATCTGAAACTGTCACAGTTAAATGCGACATTCACACTCAAAACTGCCTCAAATGTTTGACCGTTTAAGTGCGTTTCGTGAGCGCGTATCTTCTCTTGCACGAGATGATTTCGTTAACGCAATATTCTGGGTAAAATGGCATTATGGATGACTAGCGTAGCGTGACAATACAATACGATACGATACCAATTTCATTTCAAGCGAATATAAAAATTTTTTCTCCCGATTATAACGAGTGTAATCATGATGCGTTTGTTCTGCAAACTCTATTGCATCCTTTTTTCTTCACTTTCTAACGATCCTAACAGGCCTGGTAATATCTCTATAAGAATAGAGGATATATTTAACAGTAAATAGGTAAACATAATACAAAAATTAAGTATAATGATTGTTCCGTCACTAAATCGCGTAAAATAATTTACATTGGTGACGTGAGGCTATTAGCTATTACTAGCTAGAACACCCCAGATTCATAAAGAAAAGCAACATTGATTTACGGGTAAACAGGAAACATTCACGATCACTAAGTCTCGTCTTGTCCGTTATTTGAGGTAAAATATTCACGGCGTGAGCAATGTTCTTCTCTTTGATGAAGCCAGGGATGACGTGAATAAAATCTATTCATTTATACAACTGTACACCCTTTTGTCTATCGTCGTCACTCGTTCGCGTAGAAAAGGAAACCAAACTGTTAGAAGTTCTGCTGGCGCTTCCGTTTGGTGTCCATGGCATCGAGAATAGGCTGTCTCTTTGTCTGATACCTTTTTCTGAGCTCGTCAATCTCTCGCTCCATCTCCGCGTCCAGACTAGCCATCCGTTGCTGCAGTTCCTCGTAGGAGAGAAACTTCAGCTGCAGGACATGGTTGTTTATCTATATTATCAAGTTTTTTTTATCATGCCTAGAGTGGCATTACTCCAGATAATTCGAGCGAATTATATCTCGTAAAATATACAATTGTTCGTTCTCACATGGTGCTACTGCAAATTACAAGCGGTAAAAAACGTTACTTACAAAATCGAAGTCACGTTCTGTGAAGACATTTTGGAACTTGGATATGTTGTTATGTGGTTGCTCCGGCACGGGATGAGATATCTGATTTAATTGTAGTTGCAGATGACTTTGAAATCTCTGAGATTCGGTGGGACTTTGCAGCTCCAATTTATTCGCGTTCTCTGAATTATGCGCTCCCAATATTTGTCCGTTACCCTGCGTGATAAAATCGATGTCAATATTTCCGGCAAGAATATATCTTGAGTTATATAGTAAGCACCTCGTAGATAGATGGATATGTAAAGACCAATATGATGAAAATAGCAGGAATAGGAGCAAGGCGACAACACTTATTCAGCATTTATCTAATTTGTTTATTTAGGATATCTACCAATGCGGACAATTAACATGTAGAAAAACAGGTTACCGAAACAGATAAAAGAAGTGGAAACAAAGATAGAGTGTAGAGTATGATCGTGTCACGAGGGACTGCTGCAGATCCATGGAAGGTAAAATCAATTAGGTGTTAGAGAATTTGTCATGATAAAGTTTTCGAAGCAACTATAGAAATCCCTTAATTTTCTTTTCAGTAACTAATATCCCCACTAGCCTTCTACAGTATAAATGAGCTTACCTTGCCTATCTCGGGTGCTTCTTTCTTATCAAAGTGATCTAAGAACAACGGCCGATACTTCTTGCCGGATTCTACAGAGCCGGTATTATGTCCTGAAAGCAGTAGTGGTGCTCATGTTAATTATATGTCACCTTCTCTCTCTAAGGTTTTAAAGTTATAACTAAGATCTACTGACTCTTCATGGTAGCTTCGGTATCTGTGTCGCTATTGATGACCATTGTACCCAAGTCCAATATAGCCGAAACTAGAGTACCCGTGTCTGGAAGATCATGACTTGGCACTAAAGTTCTACTGTCCTCCGGCAGCGGTTTCATCGTTCCACTACAATCGTCCTCATCCTTGCAACGGAGACACGAAATGGCATGTTACAGATTACATGTGCGATTTATAAATAGGCTAAAAACTTGATTTTAAAATAGGCTAAAAACTCGAAAGCGATAGCTACCGAATCATCCGCTTGGTTTTGACTTTTAATCGCCACGTTGTTTATAACGTGAGCTCTGTGCGCGCTTTGCTTTTCTCGTATCTCATGGGCTTCGGCGATCATCTGACTCAGAATACTTGGTTGCTTAGCGTTACCTGCAATCACCGATGTATTATGTGCAGCGCGATTAATACAAGCACAATGCGCAAATATGGATCAGTCAATGTAAAATCCTTCACTTACCTATGAATTCATGGTGTAGAAGCTCTGTTGCAGTAGCTCTTTCTTCGGGATTTTTTACAAGGCACCCACTGACAAAGTCGATGAATTCTGGACTCCACTGATCTGGTTCTCTAAAACTAGGTGGTGGTTTAGTTGGAATCATAAATATTGCTCTCATCGGGTGTATGTCACCATATGGTGGTTTGCCTTCAGCCATTTCCAAAGCTGTAATACCAAGTGACCATATATCAGCAACACAGTCATATCCAATTTCTTGTATCACCTCTGGTGCCATCCAAAATGGTGTACCAATAACTGTGTTGCGTTTAGCCATGGTATCCTGTGAATAGCAGGAAAGCTTAGATCCAGACACCACTGAGATCTTTCTCTTATGACTTACCGTTAATTGACCAGCCACACCAAAATCTGCCAGTTTGGCATGACCTTCATTATTCAGGAGAATATTTCCAGCCTTAATATCCCTGTGGATTTTCCTTCTCAAGTGCAAATACTCCAATCCTTTCAAGGTATCACTCAGGATTGTTGCGATCTCATCTTCTTGAAGGGTTTTCTTCCTTAACCTCATTATATCGCTAACAGAACCTGCGCCACAATATTCCATCACAATCTGAAAGTTGGAATTTTACCAATAAATTGTGAATCAACTGTCTCAACAAATAAAATGATTTGATGAAAATGACTCGTTGATTTACCCATAAATCTGTATTTTTAAAGTAACTTCCATAATATTTAACAACATAAGGAGAGTCACATTGTTGCATAATTGAGATTTCTTTAATAATCTCCTGCAAATCTGTATCCACTGGTACTTGTTTGATTGCAAGCACTTGTCCGCTCTCCTTATGCAAAGCTTTATAAACTGATCCATAAGATCTGCAGATAAATACGTGTTGAAATCATCATTACAAATTCATTGGCTCTTCTCTATCACAGAGATATTAAAAACTTACCCTTCCCCTAGTTTGCATATAATGTCAAACACTTCTTCTGGTTGTCTGGTCAGACTTTCCTCTGATAACTTTTTTAACTCACTAAAAGTAACAAAAATGTCTTTCTTAAACTGTAATATAATATCTATATATTCTGTTGGCAGTCACAATAAATAATTTTCTTGTGTAATTCATTTTTTGCAAAAATCTAAATTCTTGCAAAATCATCTTAAATTTATTCCATAATTTTATTATTTTCTTTTAATAAGTAGATCAGCTTTAGTATCAATATAAGCACGTGAAATTTTGTAAAGTGCATAATTTAACAACGTTAAATTAGCATAAGAGAGAGTTCAAGAGAAAGGATTGCAACGTGGTAAATAATCTTGAACGATCATCATTGCAGGTTAACAAAGAGACAAAGAGTCAGTTAGATTGTCATCTGGAGCGCAATACCGGTCGATTATTTTTCGGGAAATCCACGCTGCTACAGCTATAAATAATCTCTAAAGATATGTCGGCATACAGAGCGTGAGCAGTCAGCCGTGTAAAAAACATAAAGTAAAAACAATCGAATACCTCTTAGAAGACATCTTCGCGTCGATGTCAGATCGGGGGATCTTGAATAAAAGCACGCGCGGATATTTATATTAGAAACAACATAAACGCGAGCGAAGTGTTTGTTATCATGCCGCGAGCAGAGGTAACATGGCCAATTAAAAATAGAGGGTATTACATTTTTGTCAATAAATTAAAGTAACCACAACCGAAATATCGAAACCTTCGACTATCGGCCATCGTAGATGGTGCAGTTGCTGAAGGGTTCGGGAAGGCATTAAAATACGCATATCCTTAGGCTCGTTTTACACGAACGACATTTTTGGATCCAGGAGCCTGCGCGCGAATATCATGGAACAAGAGATTGAAAATGAGAGAAGGATCACGATTTCGGCGGGCAAAAGTAATTCATAGTAGGGCCGTACGATAGCGCTACGGACAGTACGTTAAAATTTTGAATATGCTTCTTTATCTTCAATTTTATAGCACACACGTTATTTTCCATGCATCTTTTTTGCAATTCACTGGAAAGGGAAACGGCGTGTGATACGTAGTCTAGGATATTAAATCAATGAACCACATAATAAAACATTTTATTAATGTTCAAACAAAGAGGACATCACAGATGTGTAACCAACAAGTAATCTAATTCATAATAATTATAACAGTAATCATAATATATTTCCCGTTACTTTGATTTTAGTTGAATCAAATCTCATGCCACAATTTAAAAGTTTCGCGATCTCATACTCCAATCCTAAAAAGATGTCGTAAAACTCTCGTAATATCTCAACGTCTGTCTTATCATCGATAATAGATCGAGAGAGAAAGAATAATCCTTCCTTCCTTCCTTTAATATGTGGCTTCCGATAATTGAATACCTCAACGCCATTACCAAAAGAGAATAGTTGATGCATTTTTATATATTTCTTCATTAAATTGAACATCGAATTTCGAGTGGGATTTTGAAATTGCGAATAATCAATTTAACCAAGGTACTTGAAGTATGAGCTCTTAACCCGACAATCATATAATAGAGAGTCTCGATGAATATATAAATGAAAATCTTTCAAATTGCTACAATTCAGATCTTTCAAATCGCTACAATTCAGATTATACTTATATTATTTATTCGAGAAGTATATATATAATACATCGATTTTTTTATCAGCACACATGAGAAAAAGAAACGTACTTTCTCAGTGAGAATAATACTTGGTACCTTTTATATCGGCGCGACGTTTCTTTCCTTTAAATCTAAACTACCACTTGTCTCTATGGAACGGACTGTGAAATTAACATTTGTCGCAACGTGCTGGTAGTCGCTAATGGTATTCACTGCTCTGCTGTGTTCCGGGTATATACACCCGCAATATTCGCGTCGTTACACACAAAAAGAGAAAAAACCTACCAATGCGATGCGTGATCCCTCTCCGCATTCGGCGATAAAATTACAATTGACGCAAATTCGTAATAAAAGTAACGAATCTGGAACAAAAGGACAAATGTGCAGTATCTGAGGAAAAAATTCTCCTTAAAGAAAGAAAATATGAAATCGATGTGATCGCAAACGAAGCAACAGTTCGCTTTGTCATATCCTTATATTTAGCTGCCGCGATATTACAAGGTATATGTACCAAAAAGAAAAGAAAGCGCAGATAAGCAACACTTGCGAAACTCGTTCATTCAAATGTAGAAGTGTCGAGGCAATGTGGACACGTGAAAAATTCTCCGAAAGATCCTAATATTAGTAGTTAATAAAAATGTTAAATTTCATCCTCTCAATGCCTGCTACGGTTTAGAAAAACGAAAATGATGCTACGCGATTTTACATCATTACGGGCTTTTCACAGGCGAGGAGAAGCCCGAGAAGAAGGCACGATCGCCTTTGATACAGCAAACGAAGCAGTTTCGTTGTACGTATCGAGAAATTATTACACGATGCGTTTCGAAGATAATAAATTCACACAATCGGATCGCTGCCATGAAATCGCAATGTAAAATGTGCAGGAAGTAATGTGTCTGTGATTGAATAAAGAAAAGAGAGAAAAAGGAAATAAAGGACTCGCAAACAACCGTACTAAGTCTAGTTTATACAGTCGTAACGTTAAAATACGTCGTGGAATTCATTCTCGTACATCTCTCACTAACTTACAACATTACACTCCGGAATTGCTTTGCGTATCGTTAGACGCGCGGCGTATCGCTCAATTAAAACGAAAACTTAAACGCGCTCATCACACGCGAGCTTTCTCGAGCAGGTGTATATATGTATTCATGTATGTATATATATATGTATATCAGTTGGAAAAAAAATAAGAAACAAGGTGCCGACGTTACACAGTGAAACGCAACCTGTCTGCGAACAGGAATAAGAGGGAATGATCACGCGTGCAACGAGAATCTGACGATGATTCTTCTCGATGGAGGAACATCTCTTCCTCCGCTAGTAATAGGCAAGAGCGAGGATAAACGGCCGCTTTTCTTCTTTTTTTTCCTTTTTTACGATTGCTCCACGACGCAAACATCGGCACTGCACGCAACAGAACGAACGCGTAGGCGGGTGGCGGCGGAAATTGGGAGCGCTTTACTCGAGCGTTACTTGATCGGCTTGCCCCAGGCGAACTGTATCGGTAGGCGCGGTATGTCGCTGCCGGTGGACGACTCGTCCTCGCTGCTGGACGCGGACGTCTCCTCCGAGATCATCGCTTCTCCGCCAGCTTCCTGGGGTTGGTTCTGGCCGACGCTGCAGTCTTCCGCGGCCGCAGCGGCCACAGCGGCGGCCGCAACCGCGGCCGCCACGGTGGGGTTCGTGCCTGGCGCAGAGGACGACGCGGAAGATGACGACGAGGACGACGAAGAGGACGGTGACGCGTCATTGTTCCTAGGACGTCGCCGCGTGATCGGCGTCGAGTTGAACGACGGTGACCACGCGTTCTCTTCCGCCCGCGTCGCGTCCGTCACGGAGATGCTCTTCGACCTCGCTCGGGTGTCGGTGTCGGGGGACCGCTTCGGCGTCAATCGGAGCGACCCTTGCCTCGACACCGTCGCACCACTCTCGGATCTACTTACTTTCGGTAACCTGCTCAACGAGTCGGACGCCGCCCCCTTCGACGACTCGTCGTCGATCTCCAAGGTCCAGGACACGGAGTCGCTTTTTTCAACCATGAACTTCACCATCGACGACGAGTGCGGGTCGCTCTTGTCGGATAGAAGAGTGTTTTCCGTGTGTTCCGGGCCAGCGGATCGGGAGAGTCGTGGACCCGCCAGCTGATTCGCGAGAACGCTTACCCATTCGTTCTTCTGGCGCAGCCTCCACTGTAGCTCCTCGTTACGTTGCGCTAATCGTTTGTTCTGCTTTGAAATCTGATGAATCGACTCGTGCAGCATCTCATTCTCGTGCGACACCTGCCGCTCGAAGTTGTCCTTGCACTGAAGCTGTGCTTTCAGGTCCTCGCATCTCGCTTCCACAGTGTCGAGTCGCAGCTGCAGCGCGTCCTTATCCTCGATGTCACGCTTAAAGCTGTCCAGTTCTGATCTCAGGGCCGCGTTCTCCTGGCTCCTCAGTTCGAGCACAGATCGCAGCGATTCAATCTCCGCTCTCAGCACAGCACCTTGATCGTGGACTACGGACCTCTTCATAACCTCAGCGTCCTTGCGAGCTAGTTCGTTATCTCGCTCGGCACGTAATCGCGCGATTGTCGCGCGATGCTCCTTCGTCGCGTCATTCAGTCTGACGTCGTATTTGCGCCTCTCTTCCTTCAGAGTCTCGACGAGCGCGGTGACTTGTTCCGCCCTACGAGCCTCCACTGAAAAGAACGGAAAGCTAATGTAAATTCTTCGATCGTAACGACGTCACGAAGTAGCAATAATAGCGCATTTCGCGTTGTGTCTCGTCTTCGATAATGCTGATTTTACGATTTAGCATAACATAATCACCTCGTCGCCGCACTGGCACCGAATTGAAAAGCAAAAGTATATACGTAGTTAAACGGAGAGCGCGCATAGAATCTATAATTAGCGGCTATCGAAACGTCGAACGTTACGTGGGAACTAAATTGAGAACTAAATCGCTCGGCGAGTCCGAAATATCTTCTAAGGAGAGACAAGAAGAGAAAGAGTGACAGAGAAAGAGAGGAAGGAAAAAGGACACGCTTAGGATTAATCGCTCAGGAGAATCCTGAGCTGCGCGTAGGCACTGCTGAATCGTTCACTTTAATTAACAATTGTTCCACTTTGCGCGGGCATGAGTCGGCACACTGACATTAGGACGATTATGCTCGTTACCACGTGAACAGTGCAAGGAATAATATTCACGCTGATGGTCGGCGACGGTTCGTGGTTGTTGAATGTTACTTTACGTGGCGAGCGCAACCACTGAAGAAAAGAGCTTGATTTATTCATGCGAAATTTTTGCTCGGCGATTCGCCGAGACGCGTATACGTACAGCTCGGTTGAGAAACAGAAAGAAAGAGAGAGAGAAAGCGAGCGAGGAGAAACAAACAAATATATTACGTAAGACTTACAGTCGTCGCGAAGCTCGTCCAGAGCTTTACGGTGATCCTCTCTCTCCGCCTCGAGTCTCTCCTCGATGCTGACGTATCTCACACGCAAATCGTCAATTTCCGAAAGCACGGCCGACCGTTCGCTCCTCATCTTCTCGTAATCGGCCTTTAGCTGCTCAAAGTCTCTCTTCAGTTTAGGAGTTGCGAATGCGTCCAGCTGAAAAATGTCTCGTTAGACTATAAAGATCAACTGCAAATCGAAGACCAACAAGGGACCATTCTTCTTTATTTGGAGCTAAATAAATGAATGATTTGGTACGAATCAATAAAGAATGTTTCAATAAGCTGAGAGTGAAGATTACACCTGTAATCAGAGTTTCAGAAATTTAGAATTTTGTCCATTGCCCAATATTATGTTCAGTGTCTTTGCTTGATCACTTTGAAGACTTTCACGGGACCATTATTCCAGAAGTACTAAAATTATAATTAAAATTTAATGCAATTTATTGCAAAATTATGACAATTCATGTGCAATTTGTCTAGAAAACAGCGATTGAAGCACAGAACATTGATCGCAGTGTGCACATCGGAATTCGGAAGTCTGAATACAATTTGCGGAGTGACCAATGAGGAAGTATTTAAAATCAAAACAATACCGATATGATAAATATCTCAGGTCGAAATTTCAATGATCATTTTGATATTTCTAGAATGATGCCATAATCTTGTAAAAACCTTCAAAATGAGGAAACAAAGACATTGACAAATATATAATATGAAGCAATAGACAAAATTTTAAATTTCTGGGACCCTGATGAGTTTGCAGACGTAATCTTCACTCTCAGCACTTATTGAAACATTTTTTATCGATCGGTAACAAAATTTATTTATTTGCTTTCAGACAAAGGAAAACGGTCTTCTGTAAGTCCGAGACTGATAAGAAGTTCGTAAGATCTTTTGGCAAATGGAGTGTTTTCTGAATGTTGCTCGCGCGCGGATCCCTCACGTGAAACGTCAAAGACGAAGAACGGCGTGGAAGCAAACGTACCTCACACGTCATGTATTGCACTGTCACCGCGAGGGCCTGCGCGGCTCGCTCCAATTGTTCCGCGCGGGAAGCCTCGTAGGTGGTCTGCGCGGCTTGATCCCGCGTCTCCGGTGACGTCCTCGTCGTCGCATAATTGATGTTGTGATGAGCTTCCTTGGACTCACGATCTGCAATCAGTGTCACCGGGCCCATATCACCACGGGTGGACAACTCTCGAGGTCGCAGGCCGAAAGCGAAGATTCACGGCTGTGGTTGTCGGCCGGATTGACCCACCCACCCACTCTGGCGTATCAATGAATCAACCCACGTTCCCTCTCAATCTACATAAGTCTCGGTCGCGCATAATGCGTGGATCATGCGCGCTCAGCGCCTTATTATTCTCTTTATCGTGACTAGCCGGACTATTACCGCTGAGATCAGTCAATCAATCCGAAATCGCGTGGGTCAGGCAGAGCATTCATGCGCTCGACACTCCGTTGTCTAGTCTTTCGGTTCTTCTTGGGGACCGATCTATCGAGGAGAGTTCGATGGAAAAGTCGGCGGAAAAGGAGTCGTCAAGCTGGAAAGTCGGGCTACCAGTTCCCTCCGCGCGCTTTCGTCCGGCTTGACCCGTGTCAGGTCCATTGACACGTGACACGCGCGCGCGCGTACGCACGCACGACGTACGCACGCACATACACACACATGTGTACACGCGCGCACAGAGGACACGCGTATGTTTGTACGCGTGAGAGAGAAATCGGGACTTATTGAAGACCCCGTGAGCAGACGAACGAGCGGAACAGTTTGAGCGAAAGATTTCGCGTGTTTACGTCATGTCCCGATTTACGAAACGAGCTTCACGTGCAACAGCCGCAGCGATCCCCTCGAGAATCGAGAGGCGCGCGATCACCCAAGTCCGTGGCGCTCAATGAAGAGACATCGGGTTAAGGTCAACTGTGCGACGCGCGACTCTAACTGCGGTATTGCCAGAGGATGCTCCGCCGACCACCGCAACCGCCGCCGCCGCCGCCACTGCCGCCACTGCCGTGACCCGGCCAAGAAAATGCGCTTCCTACACGCCGCTGGCTTTTAGCACCTGCCTCCTACTTCTCCTCCGTCTCAGCGTACGCGGTCCACCACGAAAAACGCGAGTATTTTAGGAACGGATCTACGTAGTGTGGCAGATATTTATCACCAACACGCGCGAGCGACGCGCGACGTAAACAGTTTCGGACATCTGTCTCGAGCTATATACGCATGTGTATCCTTCGCGATCGATCGATCGTACACGTGGAATTTTCCAACCGAATGTTGTTCCGCGACCGACCACTCACGGTCTCAAAAGAGAGAGAGAGAGAGAGAGAGAGAGAGAGAAATAGAGCTCGGAGATAACGAGCCGTCCTACGATGACAGAGCCACGGTCAACATTGCGCGCTTCTAATCAGGATCACCACCGGCAACAATTCGCTCGCTGGCCGAGTTCGCGCTTCGACTGAATTAGCACGAGCGAGCACGGGCCACCTCGGAGTGCTATATGCCTGCCCCACTCCCTGGCCATCCTGCCATGCCGTCTTCCTAAACGTTCTTACCGCGTAGACGCAAGGTGGAATCGCGAAGACTAATGTCTTCGCTCGATAGTCCGCAGTCTGATAGTCCGGCGCTTTCGCGCGAGTCTTCTCGTCGCGATAAGAAGCTGTCCGGCTCCTGATAACGAGTCTCTCCTAACGGCGGATCAATCGGCCGGATCAAATCCGACGGCTTTCTGCGTTTTCTAATTCGCTTATGCGTGTTTTGTGGGAGCGCACGGGGGAAAGCGCGGCTGCTTGCACACGAGCTGAATGTGCAAGTCGGCGAATTTAAGCGAAGGAAGCTACGTTAATCCTTTGGTATCTCGCGCCAGCTCGAGGAGACACGCCAGAGCAGGTAGACAGCCACCTGAAATTACGTTAATCACATTAATTTCGTCTCGACGGGCCAACCCTCCGGCAAGATCTGCCTACACTTCCGGCGTTGCCCGAACAGAGCCGAGCGACGTGCGTCGAATGAAGCTTCAGTTTTTCCATACGGACTTGGTCGTCGCCCTTAGATGGCAGGAGACGAGTGGATAAGTGTGCAGCGCGTGTTCGCGTTTACTCACGCTCGCCGAGCACAGGAATCGCGACACGACGCGTCGGCGGTCGACGCTCGTATAATGTAACGCCTCTTACGTCAGAATCCGCGATGAATGCCGAATGCAATGAATGCGTCTCGCGACGACGACGTGATCCCTTTCGAGACGCATCTGCCGTGTATGCACGCATACTATTGCCCCTTTCTCTGGTCCGCAGCGATCGTTGAACTCGTAGAATCCGCTGCTTTCGCCATTTCGTATATATTATTTCGAGAGAAGCGGCACCGGTCTCTCTTTGACTCTCTCTCTCTCTCTCTCTCTCTCT
>NW_022639524.1:1003775-1005266 GCF_010583005.1 Odontomachus brunneus
TCTCTCTCTCTCTCTCTCTCTCTCTCTCTCTCTCTCTCGATAATGATCTCCTCGTGGTTGTGCCGATAGATCAGGTCGGGACGCTTGCGGATTTTCGAGGAGTTTCGAATGGAAAGCATCGGACTGAACAGGTTGTAGTTGAGCGCTTGGGACTATTGGGTGAAAGCCGCGACTTTCTTCGAGGAGCGACAAGCGACACACGCGTGTACAAGACAAGCGAGCGAGCGTGCGTGCGTGCGTGCGTGCGTGCGTGCGTGCATGCCGTGCGTGTGGGTGTGCGTGCGGGCGATGTGTCGCTGCAACGAGCGAATTAATGCGCTCGATTGTACCTGTGTGCGTGTGTATGCAAACGGCCGCGATGTGTGTCGCGAGATGACCGTGAGAACTTTTTAGAAACTAGCCCCTGCTACCCTGCCTACGGCGACGCGGTTAATGGATTGGAAAGCACAATGTGCGAACATTTGTTTTCTCTCGCGTCGTTAGCGAAATGTCCAGGTGTGTAACGGTGCAATGATATCGCGCTGGCAGCCACGGACGGACGCAACCGCGTATCGCCCGACGGGATGGGAGGCATTCCACGAGGAGGAGGAAGAAGAAATCGGCGCCTAATTAGCAAGATAATTGCCCGGGAAACATTCGCAAATACCTTTTATTGACGGCGTGGAAGATTTCTGTTTCACGGGTGCGTTAGCCGTTAATCTCCTTGTTATCGCCGGCTTTCGCGCTGATGGCGGGCTCTTCTCTGCAAAGAGATTGTGTTGCGTTAACGAGAGCATGTTAGGCACTAACCGGTAGTAGTACGCGAACCCCGGCGAGAACGTGCGAGTACCGTACGGCGAGAACCGTTTCAGCGCCCGTACCTCTGCTACGCGAGATAAGAGGGTTCCAGAGTGCGGAGATACGTTTTGCAATTCAAGGTCTTTCCGAGCGCGCTACACGATTCAGCGCGGGTGCGCGCCTGATCGACTTGCTTGCCTGCTTGCTTGCGTGCGTGCGTGCGTGCGTGCGTGCGTGCGCGCGGAGCTGATCAGGAATCAGCAGCTGTAGTCGCTGCAACGTGCGCCACCCGGGGCGAATCGGCGCGAAAGGCGAGGCGCACCGTTAGTTAGAATTCTAGCTCGCGCGAAAACAATCGACAAGTCCCGAACTTGACGCGTACGTATGTATGTATATACGGAGAGACGAGTCACGGCTGATCTCGAAGCGCGAATTTCCGGAAATATTCTTGTTACCTGCTATTTAGCACGTGACTAATAGCAGATAGACAAGAATATCGCCGTATCTGCCACTTGCTTTAGGACGGAGCTTTCTCTTTTCTCTACTTCATTCTATGTTCTCTCATTAACGTCCTCTCTGTTGCACGCAGCCCGCGATTCGCAGATCGGCAGATGCAGTCGCGTTCGGTCAGTTAGTCCCGGACACGAGAGAGACGCTCTCTCTCTCTCTCTCTCTCTCTCTCTCTCTCTCTCTCTCTCTCTCTCTCTCTCTCTC
>NW_022639524.1:1005386-1015093 GCF_010583005.1 Odontomachus brunneus
TCTCTCTCTCTCTCTCTCTCTCTCTCTCTCTCTCTCTCTCTCTCTCTCTCCTTTTCTATACATATATATTCCCCCCTTCTCGGTCTCTCTCTTTCTGTTCATCACGTCGCTCATCGTTATGGCAGTAGAACTCCAACCGGAAGTACGCGACGGTGCCCTCGTTCCTATCTCTCCTCACTCTCTCCCCTCTTCCCTGATTATCACAAATGTTACATGCGTCAGGGTGTGTAGTCATCTAACGACTTTGATGGCACGTTAAGCCTTGGCGCTGTCAAGTACATGACATATATTTACCGAGTACGACCGGCGTCACATCGATGCAGTTCTTTTTCGCGTCGTAATTATTCAAACGGACCTGGTGATTGGCGTGGCTGTTCGAGACAAATCTTCTGGGTGGGTTCGCGGACGTCGGTGATCTCTCTGAAAATATCACGAAGATATCGCGTGGTGAGACAGTGAAAGGGTCAATCTTGAGAGAAAGAGAGAAAAAGAGAGAGAGAGAGAGAAAGAGATAGAGAGACAAAGAGAAAGAAAGAGAGAAAAACTGGTCTGTGCGAGAAAGGCTGCGCTGAATTCCCCGGCAAATAGGATCGAACGATTAACCGGATTAAGGTAAGAGCGGATGGAATCGGTGGTCGTCGTCGTCGTCGTCGTCGTCGTCGTCGTCGTTATCGGCGGCGGCGGCGGCGGCGGCGGCGGCGGACCGACCATCGCGGCAAGCCGGAAGCACCGTTATACGGCCACCGTTCATTCACTCCCTTCTACCTCGTTTGAAACTGCCTAGACGCATCTTCGCCGAGTCTCGGACAAAGTCCGCTCTTCTCGGCAGCGGTCTCTCCTTCGATCCTTGTTGACCCATGACGACACGAGACTGCGAATGCCTGTTCTCTCAACGTCTCTCCATTGTAATCCCTCGCGTGAAGTAGTATCGCCCGTGATCCTCCCAGAACGCGACTGCGTGTGCCCTCATCCTGTCGTGTCTTGCGGGCCGAGCGTGAGAATCGGCCGACGTACGTTCTCGCGACGACGTTCTCCGGCGCGAGGCACAACGTCCACAACAACAACGGGCATCTCTTCCAGCTTTGCGAGCACTGGCGATCAAATCACGACGCGATCGTGTCTTGGAGACACGAGAGCTTCGCCGCGCTCTATCGTTGACTATCGCGAATTATACATTACAGCGATCCCGAGTATCACACGTATCACGTATCCGGACGCGACACCCGACGCCGCTCGGTAGGAACTGTACCACGTATCGTTATATCACATACGATCACATGTCGGCGATTAATAACGAGCTGGCGCGCGCGTCGCGAAGACCTGCCGCGGAGGATCAGTAGCGCTGGTACCTGGAGTGAATCGCTCTCACGGTCGAGAGGCGCGCGCGATCTCTCGCTCGGTCATTCGACCCTCCGCCACGCGCACTCCGTCGACGCGACGTTCCTCGTCGGCACCGGCGAGCGTGTGGCCTTAGCGGCAGCCGATCTCGACGGCGATTGCGTAAGGCGCGGGGTGGATCGAGGTGCCGGGCGCGTATCGATAGTCGTCGACCTTGGCAACGCACGTGGTCGTGTCGGGTACACCTGCCTGCGAAGAGGCTGGTGTTGGTGTTGACGATGGTGGGGGCGCGGGTGAGGAGGAGGCATCGTTGCCGAGCGACGGAGGTGTGCGACGCATAGCGGTGCAAGCGAGGTGCAAAGAAAGCACGACGAGAGCCCACACTAAGGCCGGAAATAAACCGCGAATGGCGTTGACCCGTGCAGGCAGCCAGGCAGGCAGGCAGGCAGGCAGGCAGGCAGGCAGGCAGGCAAGTAGCGAGCGGCAACACCAGCTGCCGAGCCGTCGCCGAGGTGCCGTTAACACGAGACGCGTGGACACCTTTAGGACGCAAGTTATACGCCGCGCGTACGCTGTCAATCGCGGGCAAATCACCGTTCGCGCTCTCGGGGAGTCACGCCAACGGAAGCGTGACGGAACGACGACCGATGCGGACGTTGTACCTCGGCGATAGAGTGATAACGAACGACCGGTAAACCGGTAATCCGACTGTCCGTGGATTTAACCGAGTTCTCTGCAGTCCGGTTTATTGAGCCACTTGCACGTACACGCCACTTCATGAAAAAGTGTCTCCCGAAGTGAGACCGAAGTTCTGCGCGCAAGCAGAGAGAAAGGAAAACATAAAACCGGGGGACTAACGGATACTCGAAGAAGGGGCGCAGCACTCACTCGACCGCTTCCCGAGATAAACGATCCGCTCGCAGCAACGTCATGCCCGCCCGCGCACGTAATTCGCACGTGTCGTTTCTCGCCGTGCACCACGACGCGCGCGCACAGCAGCAGCAGCAGCGGCGGCGGCGGCGGCGGCGGCGGCGGCGACGGCGAAGGGTACAAGGAACGCGACGGAAAATAGGTCACGTCGAAATGAGACGAGTGTTTCTCTCTTGTGTGTGTGCGCGCGTTCGCGTCGGAACGGCTCCGGAGAATTCCCGATGTAATCGCGGTAAGCAGCAGCTCGATAGATATGACGCACCAGGTCGAGACTCGACACGAGAGGAATCAATGTTCAGGTCCAGGCCACCGCCTGGACGTGCCGTACGCTGCTATTCCGCTCCGATCTACCCACTGACAGCAGCGGCGTATGCGTCGGCTGTCAGCAGCTCCCTTCTCACCCTTCCTCGCGCACGCAGGTCACCCTTTTACGCACTACGCGTTACGCATTCGCCGTGCACACCGGTACACCACACACCGGTGACCCGATATCGCGGGAGCGAGGCGAACGGGCGAGGATGTAGGCGTGCGTTCCGCGAGAGAAAGACCAACGAGAGACGGCGAGTGCATCGTAGGTACATGCGCGTGCACGTATATATGTATGTATATATAGAGAAAGAGAGAGAAAGAGAGCACGATTCAGCGCGAGATTCGCCGAGAATTGCCGACTGGATGCTGGCTGGATGCGAGACTACGGCGAAGCTGCGCGCTGCCGCGCGACGCAGCCTTCCTTCATGTATGCACACAATGGAAGTGAAACGAGGCGCCGTGTCTCTCGACGGCGCCGATAAAAGGGGTAATAAGTTCCTCGGCGTTTCTCGACGGCTGACTTTGCTGCCGCTCGAGTGCCGCGAGTCGATAAAGAGACCTCGTCTTTCTCTCCGGTAGGTAATACCATACGCAAAAGGATTAGCGATCTATCTCTTTCTTTTTTTTTTTTTTTTCTTTCTGCCTCTCCCTCTCTCTTCTGCGCGGTTGTCTATTCCTCCGATCGTCAAAATCAATCACCGATTTTTAGGAACTATACCCCGAATTAATTGGAAAATCCCACGTCGAGAGCTGTATCGATTAAGCTTTATCGTTTCGCAATGAGAAATGTCGAGATGGGTCCCTTCAATTTTGCATTTCTGATCCATTTCCAATTGTGCTAAAGCCGCTTTTAAATAATTTATGACACCGCCTGTGTAACGTAAATATTGTGAACTAATTAGTGTTATCTAACATCACGCCAAGCATTGAATATCAATACAGCTGATGTATGTGAAATAGAATGAAAGAGGAAACTTTTAGTGACAACGTGTCAAGTTATACGTAGAAAAACTTTGTTTTACTAACTCTCCTGCTTGTTATAGTCTGTAGCTACGTACAGATTCATTTCGTAAAACGTGCTCGTCTGCGTGTAACTTGGCATGTTTCACCAATTTTATCAAGTATGAATACTGATGCTACACTTACTTGGCATGTCCTTGCTCGGGCCACTGCTGAGATCGCTCATAGAACTGCGAACAGAACTCCTGGCAGTCTCCTGCGTCGGTGACTTCATCTCTTGCCAGCCACGCATCCTCCTAAGATCCAGAAATATTTCCAACATGGTTTAGGACAAAGAAAAAAGAAACGTAGATCTTATGCGTATAAAATATAAATTACGATTCGTACAAAATGACCGACAGAATGAATATTTTCAGGTTGCTTACATTAGCATGAGTTTCGTCTGGAGCTTACCGTTTGTCCTTATTGTTATTGTTGTAGTTATTCGTGTCGCCGACTTTCTTCAATGTTGGTCTCGTGGACGGCGACAGCGCTAGATTTTGCAGCACCCTTGACTTGACGTCTTTCCTAGCTGATCTCGTTCTCTGCTCATTTTTGCCAGCCTCTATCTTGTTCATGACCGCGTCCCAACGTCCACCTTTCCTGATCGATCTTTGAGAACGTCTCGCCTCTTTTTCCGCGTCGTCCTTCGCAGACGACTCGATCATCGCCTTGATTTTCGAGACGACGTTCTTTTTTGGCATCTTATACTTTTTTAAAGGCACCGAATCAGCCTTACTTGGTGTTTTAGGTCGAATATTCTCGTTATTCTCCACTGTTTTGATCACCGGGACTTCGGCGGAACTCGTGTCGTTCAAGCCGTTAGTCTCGTCCGTAGTCTTGGTAGGAATCTACATGGCAGAGTGTTTACATAACAACGAACCACGGAGAAAAAACCCTCGCATACATAATGAGCCGAGTCCCGTTCTCGCCTGTCAACTTACCTGCAAATAATCCATGATGACATTCGCCGCGACCGGCGACGGTTGACTCCTCGGAGAAAGCTCGGTGTCGCCGGTGTCGGGTGTATGATCGTCGTTCTCTTCCGGCGCTTGTTCCGGCGCCTGAAGCTTGTCCAAGTCTGAGTAAATGCCGCTCGAGTCCATCTCCTCACCGGTGAAGCTTGGGCATCTGCGTTCGCCCGGAGCGCAGAATAACGTGCCGTCGATCACTTGTGCCTTCCTATCGCCTCGCACTATTTCTTCGTGAGCGTCCGCGTCGCTCTCGGTGAAGAAGTCCGAGTCGGTCATCGGGTCTTGGCGGCACGGCGCGGGCAAATTGACCGCCGGCACTATGGACGGTGGATCCGCGCCGCGACTAGCTGGCCTCGAGTTCTCGCCGTCGCCCTGATAGCCCGCTTCGAGGCTCGTGATGCTCGTGACCGATGTGACAAAGCTCACGGGCACTGTATTACCTCGAATCGGCTCCACTGGTTTGGGATCGAGCGGCAGTTCCTCCGGGGAAGGTGTTCTCTCGCTGCAACCCTCCTCCGCTAGTGGTCTTGAAGCGGACGCTCGCGTCAACGCCAGTTTCGAGCCGGCCGAGCCGGTGAGATTCTCGCAGGATGGTGTCCTGGAGCACTCGAGCGCGACCGTAAAATCAGTCATCTGGTCCGGGGTCAAGATGCCTAAGCTCTCATCGTGTTCGAAGGAGTTCTGTTTGTTGAGCATCAAATAATGCGGCGTCGCGTTCGTCTCATTGTAATTGGCCAAGCTGTTTTCTACGAGGCAGCTGTCGCCGACATCCTCGATCATACTCAGCTGAGAATCCTCGAGTAACCTAGATCATCGTAACAAGGAAACATACACAAGGTGAAGCTCATGGATAAATCTGCTGTGACATTTATCGGCGAACGTATATAACTCCTACCTAAACAGGCTGCTCTTCTCTTCACTGAGTTGTACCAATTGTTGCACATCGTTCTTGTCTATGTCCCACACGGGTGATATCGAGTACGTCTGATCCGTCGTATCGGCTGAAACACAGGATTGTTGTCGCACTTATTAAACTGTATTTGGGCGTGATAATTATTGTCCGGGAGTTCGTTTCGATTTTTTGGCAAAGTTTGTTTTTAATGTATCCAATGGAGTTAATTCACTCGACAGTCGAGTAATCGCGATCGTTTTCTACGATTACTTCACCAACGTTCAGAATATTCGTATATCCTTTATCGCAGAGATCAGCAAAAAAATCGAAGCAAACTCCCCGGCCAACCAAATGAATAGAAATGTGCGTAAGTTACTCTTGATGTTAGGCGTCGACGATACAAATCCCGCGAACTTCTCTCTCGGAGCAGCGGGCTCGTCCTCGGTGTTAACGAACTGAAAGCATCCCGAGAAAATCGTAGATCGGCGACCTCCCGACAAGAGCCTCGACGCCTCGAGTACTCTCGATTTCGGGAAGAACGACGGACGAGCTGGCCGTGGAACAGGTATCCGACTCTCCCCTACGTTCTGCAATCGATAGAGAGGTGAGAGTGAGCGAAGGATCACTTCTTATTCGAAGACGATCGTAAAAATGTAAATGCCTTCTTATGCGAGATAAAATAGACGCGTATATATCCTGAACTACGGCGCCGTAGTTTCGCGAGATTTCTGTCGAATGTGTCGTGCGGAGAGAGGCGGTCTCGCGAATGCGCGTGACACCCGGCGATAGATAACGACGCTCTCCATAGTAGCAGGCTTAATTACCGCTCCATTATACGAGTAGAGGATTAATGGGTGGGCGTAGTTCGAAGGTAGTTACTTCTTTTTGTTTTTTTTTCAAGGCCAGTCAGAACCTTTCGACCCGAGACGCAACCACGGCGTGGAGTCCGTTGCCCTTGGCCCATCTCCAAATAATAGCTCCACCCCTCGCGGTGAATCAGTGAGAAGTGTTTCTGTCAGTTGGTTAATTTAATTTTAGTTCGCAAGTACGTTTCTCTCTCTCTCTCTCTCTCTCTTGCACACGCGCGCGTTTCTTCTTAAATATACGAACGCCGGCCGCAATTTCGTACGCTTTTCTCGTCACGTAACAGCGTACGTAACGCGCGACAACAATTACTACTAATTAGCACCTGTCTTTTCAGGCCTACAACCTGTATACAAGGTGGCTCAAGGAGAAATTACCCGGAGAAGGTCTGCCGAGGTACAATTAATAGTACAGCGAAGCAAGTGAGAGAGCCAATGCAATTGTGCACTTGCCTCGCCGTATTAGTGAATCTAAAGAGAAGACTGAGAAAGACTTCAGTAGCGTCTAGTAGCCGTGAAGAAAAACCGGACGGAGAACGTTCGATTGACGCGGCTCAGGTAACAATAACTCTCTCTTCGATACTTGTTCCCCGACGGTCGAAGCGTTTCGCCGAAGCCAGGTAGGGAATTGTGCTAGCGTGTCTGCGAACAATGCCAGATATCATCGATGCTCTCCTCGATGCGAGAAACGGGATACCACGTAACCGAGTGCGTTCACCGACGATAGGTGCTGGACGTGTGGACGGCGGCGTCGGAGCTGAGAACTAGGTTACTGCGAACCGCTACGCGCCGAGCTCGTATCCTGAACGTAAATTACCAGCGGATCCCTTTTTCCTACCGGGACCAAGAGCGTCGACGCCGGCCATGCCATTGGCACGTGCGTTTTCGTTCATCGACGACTGTTCTTATCAGCAAACACAATCGCACGCGGAAAAAAAAGATACGCAGAATCAGAATATTTAGTTGCATCACCCTCTAGTCAACTTGTGTGTGATGGTAATGTATTATGGTATGGTTAATACGACTTTTAGGCGTGGTTGCACCAACATTATTTTGCCTTTAAGCGAAGTTTAAACATACATCTATCTTTATCTTTCTTTTTAAATAAATAAAGACAGACGTATATTTAAGTATCATTTAAAACCAAAATAACGTTGGTGTAACCGAGTTTAGTTACTTTGGTACAGTGATGTAGTTGTGCATGATCTAGTTATGGCAACCAGAAATCGGTTGGGGTGACATTCACTATGGAATACATTTTGATTGAAGCAACCAGATATTGTCACTGTAACTCAGCAATTGTTCTGTGATTACAACCACATAATTAGTTCTGTACTTTACTATCGAATCTTTAATTGATACAACTATTGATTTATGTTTAAGCCAACATAACGGAGAAGATATTATATTTTTTTATATAAATTCTTTTCAATTTCATTCTGTTTTTTATTGCTTAGGAATAGACTGTCAGTAAGGTTTGTATTGTTAAGAAATACGGTAAATTTCGCTAGAAATATAGCGAATGTTTTTATACATTTCAATTCCTGCACTGAGAGAAACGAATAGTTGACCAAACTAAAATTATTTTTAATCTAATTATTTTCAACTAAAGTTATTTTTAAACAGAAATTATAGAAAGCTCCTTTTTAGAATAACTAAACAGTAAGAACTGAAGAGGCAAATAAGGAGTACAGCACGGATGTCTTAGTGCTATTAAATTCTAATATTACTTTTTATATAATATTATATAATATGATAGTGGAAGGAAAGTTATTTTTAGCCAGCCACATTTTTCAGTTGTCTTAACACGAAAATAGTAGTAGTGACATAAGTTTATTATCGCTAAGATTATAATAGAATTTAAGACAAAAAAAATAATTTCATTGACCATGATTTATAGTAATTATTTCTTTATGTGATTATATATATAGTTACAAAAATCAAATATTTTTCTCAGTGTAAGATACAATTTTTACATTTTATGTGTACTAAATATGAAATAAAAAAATAATCATTGCAGAATGTCAATTTATTCCTCGGCTAGAAAAAAAATCTTGCAATAATTTTTATTGTAACATTCTCTCCGCGTGTGCTGTTTCTTTCGCGCAGAACTAATTAACTGTCCTATTTATATCATTACGATGAGTTCTATAACGCCCACTTTGTCTAAGACGCTGCCACAAAAACGTAAACACACTTAATTTAAATTTAATGGCTATTATATGGCTTTCATATGATAATGAAAAGAGAGAAAGAGAGAGGGACAAAGAGAACGATTTTGCAAGCCGCGAGAAAAGTGTCTCGGCTTGCACTCGTCCGGCGTTGCTGGACGTAATATTTTCTGCGCGGATGTCTTAGCTACCGTACATTTCGCCCGAACCAACAGAAGCCACGCGAAACGGTAATGTGATGGGTCAGCAATCATCACGGTCACATCAGAGTTTCCTGCTCGCGCCTTTCACATCTCCACGATTTGATCCGCGTGTTATTGAAATTCATTTTCTCTCCGCACGTTCGCCCGTTTGCACATGGACCTTTTTATACAGATATCTAGGCATGCAAATGCGCAAATGCGTAAACGCGGCTTCGTCGTCACCGTCGTCGTCGTCATCGTCGACATGGTAATAAAATGCCAAGGTGAAAAAAGCCGGCGAGTCAGCGGATAGAGTAGTACGATCGTGAGACCGATCGTGGAAAGGGAACGTGAGTTGAATTGAGAGACAGCATAAATTTTGCGTGCCGTAGCGAGAGAAAGACCAGGCGACGACGACGACAACGGGCGATTTAGCCGACGCTTCGGCTAAAAGGCCAAATCGAGCATAAGTTTGATCCTTAGCGCTTAATTCGCGTCAATTTGTGCCGGCGGCGCGTGTCTAGTCATGCTTTGTTGCCTCTTGAGACGAAACGTCGTATAGATACACGGAAAACACAATTTCGTTGATGCAACTGAATTTTCGGTTACCTGGAAACCAGACGAAAAAATCGGTTGTAAGAACAGAAAAAGATTCCTGTAGATTTCTTACTCATCGGTCAATTATTCTCAGTTACTGCAACCGAGTTTTAATATTCCGAGCTGAATATTCAGATGCAAATGTTTTCGGTCGCGGTAACGGAGATACTATTTCTCGTCATGGAGTTTTTCGTCTACTCAGTTACGCAAACTGCAATATTTCTTCCGTGTAGAAAATGTGCGCACGCGAGTGATAAATCCTCCTCCGCGTTCGCGCTTCTCTCGGATGAATAATAATACAATCTAATTAGCGCGGCGCGCTCGCGAGTCTCGTAGGGGATCTATCAAATCGCCGGTCATACACACTTTGTCCCCTTTCTCGACCGCCTGAGGCCGATCGGATAGAGAGAGAGAGAGAGAGAGAGAGAGAGAGAGAGAGAGAGAGAGAGAGA